>NW_020205732.1:0-2071 GCF_001531365.2 Cynara cardunculus var. scolymus | reverse complement strand
AAAGTTTATTTATTGAGTTGGGGTTGTAATCCAATTGGTCTCTGTTAGGACTGAGAAATCAGTATTAATTGTATTCGTCTTGAAAGTTTATAAATAGTCTAATTGTAAAAAGTCAGCGTGTTTGACTTTTTTTATAGGTTTGACTTTGACTTTGTCTTTGTTAGTTTGACCATATAAATATGGTTTAATCTTTGTAATTAGAAAAGAGGAGCTTAATTGTAATAATACATTCATAATAGAGGTTTGACTGAGCTTTACATGCATTGACTTTTCCTCTCAAGGATCTTGATGTTCTTACATGCAATATATGAATCTGCCATGATTGATATGAAGAAATGAAGAATTGATCAGTGAATTTGGACACACAATTGGTATCAGAGCAGGATGCAAGAAATCAGATTGAAGAAATCGAAGAGTTAAGTTTTTTTTTTAATTTCTGAATTTTTTTTGTTGTTCTTCGTGTTCTTCATGTTCTTGAATTTTTTGTTGATTTTTCCATAAAATCTTGTGTTTTGGTGTTAAAAACATGATCAATATGTTCGAAATTGTGTTGTGAATCTTTATTGTTCACAAATTTTTGTGATTTGATCAAAATAAATCAAGATTTAATCGGTTTTTAGGTTTTTAAAATTTTTTGTGTTCTTAAATTTTTCTTCGTAAATCAGTGTTTTTGATCCATTTTTTGTTAAATTTTTTTTGTTTTTGTGTTTTTGATAGGTTTTAATCTGTTTTTGATTTTTAGTTTGGTTATTTTTTTTAATTCATTCAATCTATCCAAAGTCCAATTGGTTTACATGACTTAATTTGTTTGGGCTTAAAAATCAATTTAGCCCATCCGGATAAGAGTCCGGTCATAGGCTTCAATTTGGAAAGAACAAATCGCATCCTTAGCAGGTTTCATTCATATTGAGCGGATTCTAATCTTCATCGTTCCTGTATTCATCTTCACCGCTCACTGCTTAATCGGATTCCTTGAACGGAGAGGTACACCGGACGATTGCAGGTAAGTCAATTTTTAGGTTTAATTTTTGAGCGGTGTTCATCCTACACCGGACACGCTTTGATCGGTATTCATCTACACTTGTCACCACTTGACCGGATTACGGTTCTGATTCATTCAGTAGGTAAGTCCTCCGGTTTAGAGTTTATACCTGAGCAATTTAGGGTTAACCGTACATTCAATTGAGCGGTTTAGCTTGTGTTGTGATTGATTTCATTTGAAATATTCTGTCCGGTTTAGTAAACCGCTTGTTCATTTCAAGGTAAAGTTTTTCTTCTATCCGGATTAATCAGTTTTGATCAGAATTGAACACTCAACAACAATCCATAATGCATATGTTTTGAGTTTACAAGTTCTAAGGGATTTCTAATTGTTTTGCGATTGTATTAAGCTTTGCTTATTTGTTGATTCGTAATTGTGCAGGTTTAGGTATAACAAGTGAAAAGCAGTTTCATTTTGTTTATAGCAAGCAGCTGCAGAAGCCTTTTAAAACAACAGCTATCATTGGTTTTGTGACTGTTTTTTCAACAGCAAGGTGTGATCAACTAACAGCAGGTTTGAAACAGTAGTGTGCAGGATTAAGTAGCAGCTCCATAGCTCCATAGGTTTTGACAGCAATTTTGGATTTGAAGCATATCAGAACAAGTCACCGCAGCTCGTGTGAAGCAACTGATAAGCGGAGCATATTCGTGGATTTTTGAATACACAGAGCAGATAGATCATTTTTTTTAAAAGTGTAATATCTGTATTGTAAAGCGTTGTTACTGTGTGTTTTTGGCTTAGACTCATATTTTTGGACTTGGATATTTTTTTGAACTGTTTTTAGTTTCTTAGGTTATTTGTGTTTAGATTTTTTTTTTGGATCATTGTACATTTGTTTTTTTGCGTGAGTTTTTCAGTGTTTGTGTTTTTCTGTTCTTTTTTAGCTTAACTTTTCATATTTCTTTTGCTGATTTCACTGCATAGATCCTTATCCGATCAATATTTTTTTTAAATGGCAGTTGTATCTGAGAACTTCAGAGCGATAATTTTTGCTCTGGAAAAGAGAGTTGAAGGTTATAAGGAGGAAGT
>NW_020205731.1:0-5322 GCF_001531365.2 Cynara cardunculus var. scolymus | reverse complement strand
TTCCCTACCGTACCCAAAGCCTTGTTTTTCATTACACCTTTTAAGACCTTTTGATTTATAAGCATGTATTTTATCCAAGTAGTAGAGAGTGAGAGGTTTTTCAAGCTTATGGTAGATACATGTTARTGTAGTRACGATTTGAGCGATACACTTAACCCAAGGAGTGAATCGAGTGTTGYTTTGTTAATCCCATTCGTGAGAGTTCTCGAGATTAGCTTGTGTCTACTTGATTGCGTGTGCATTCTCTTTTCAATGATTTGTTGCAAATCTCAAACTCATGATATGCTATATGTGTTGWTATCCTCGTTAGATTCGATTTTTATAATTACGTGTTAACTTAAGTCATTGCCGGGACGGACAATGATCTAAGTGTGGGGGAATTTGATAAGTGCAAATTTTATATATTTTTTACGTCAAAGTACCTCACGATTAATGTGAATTAGACGCCTAAAAATGTCCTTTTTATTTAAGATGATATTTAACTATATGAGGCCACTAAAGTTGAGAAAAAAATGTGTTACTTATGTGTTTGTTGGCCCATAACAGCAGCCCAAGTTTTCTTACCCAAGCCAGCAGCCCAAGCCATCAAGGAAGAAGAGAAACAGCCCACAACAGCAGCCCAAGGCTGCTGCCCAAATCAGAAACAGAGCAAGAGACGTGGGCAGCGAGAGAGAGGTCGTGCAGCAGGAGATCGTGGGCAGCGAGAGCAGGAGATCATGGGCGAGTACGAGTGGTCGCAAGGGGATGTCGGTACAGAAGCAACCGAGAGAAGGATAGCGTACGACGGCTGTCGATTGGGAGAAAAAGAAAAGGGCTGTTCGAAAGGGGCGGTTCATAGGGAGGCAGCGAGAGAAAAAATCGAGGGGGAAATCGAGAGGGGCTGTCGATCGAGAGAGCCGAGAAGGAGACAGCAGCGAGCTGTCGATAGCAGACCCGGTCGAGAAGAATCGAGAGAGTGCAGTCGGTCGAAAGGGACAGCATACGAGGCTGTCGATTGAAAGAGAAGGGGGCTGTCGATTGGGAGTCGAGCGGGACAGCAGGAGGCTGTCATCGAGAGGAAGCAGCACCCATCGCTTGAAGCTGTCGATTTAGGGGAGAAACAGGTACCAATTTTCAGATTCTAAGAGTGTTGTCTGAGACGATTTTTATAGGTTTATCGTCAATTTCTTCGTTCAAACGACAGGTTAGTTTACATTTGTTTGTGTTAGACATGAGTAGCTAATCCTTTAATTTCTAGCAATGAGTAGCTAATTGAGTATGATTGTGAATGTGTTGAGACTGGATTTGGTTCATGATTAATGGATTTTATTTATGCAATCCTTGTGCCTTTTTGTTTCCTCCTATTCAAGTTTGATTATGTAAGATGGATCCCTTGCTTAGTTTAATTTGGATTTGAATTGCTAGGGTGATTTATGAATCCGTAATTGTTTGTAAATCTCTCTCGGTAGCAAACGATACACGGTTGACAAGTGTGTTAATTGTATGTATTGTAGGATGGCATAACCCAACTTACATAAACGGCGTCCATTTATTGGTTGGTTTCGGTATTTGTATGAACTTAATGCAATTGACAATTGAATTCCACGTCCATGACTGGATTTAATTAGTTGATTAGAGGCTAATTATAGGGGCATCTCGTATTAGTCATGTTTTATGTCAAATAGAATGTCAATGCGTATTGGTATTCAATCCGATTTGAGATCCTTTGAGAATGGTTTGGTTGGGTCAGTGATACACAATTCACATGATTATTCAATCTATACTCATTGCTAGATTATTTCGTATATCGCCTAAAAGTCTTTATTTAATTGCCAATTTTTTTACTTGTTTATAAATTATCCAACCCCCCCCCCCTTTTTTTATATATATTGTTTTTAATGTCAATGAACTTGCACGCGGTTACGTCTTGGACTTACGGTTAATACCGAGTCCCTGAGGAGACGACCCTACTTATCGCTATTACAAGTGTGTTTTAGAGATAATAGGCTATTATTTATAAATTATATTATTTGCCGGACTCGACACCCGTCATAAAGATAGCAATAGCCAATATCATTGGACATTATTGGAGATAAAAAGAAATTAGAGATGCAATAAACAATTGCATATAATGAATGACCAATTATTATTTTTTTCTTCTCCAATGTAATTAGTTGATATATTTTTGGGCCCTTATTATAAACTAAATTCTTTTTGCTTCTTAATATATGTTTATTAAATTCTTGTAGACTACTATTGTACTTTAAGGGAAAATTTTGAGCCCTGGGCGTAAGCACGTGTCACCCTCCTCCAGGGACGGCCCTGGATGTATATTTTGTAACATGGGTGACATATAACCAATTTATGGGAATGATGATCTTTTGATCATGAGATATTATTATCGCATCATTATGTTGCGATGGAATTGATTTTATCGCATATGTATAATGCGCTGAAATTGGGATTAGAGTTGAGTGTTATTTTTATCTTATCCTTCTGATGCGACATGATGGGTTTATCGCATCAGTGTGGTGGGAAAATTATGTTTATCGCATCTATTATCTATATGGTGCGACAAGGGGTGGTAATTGCATCCATGTGATGCGACAAAGGGAGATGCTCGCATCAGTGTGATGTGAGAAGTTGGTTTATCGCATCCAAGGGGTGCAACAAGTTGGTTTATTGCATGTGTTGGATGCGATGAGTTTGTTTATTACATCTGTATTATGCGACAAATTTGAGATATCACATCCTTATGATGCGACAAAATATGTGTTTGCATCTGTATAATGCGATAAATGGGTGATTTTGTCTTATAATGCAAGAAATTTGTTATCTCACTTATATGGTACGATAAAAAGAGGTTTGGTGCAGTAAATGTTATTTTATTATTATTTATTTAAAGAAGAGCTTTCCAAAAAATGAATTGGTGATTCTCACCCTATAACAACAATCAAATGGAATTATTCACTAGACCTTATGGTTTAATCATCGTTTTGTTTTAAAAAATGTACATTACAGGTCAGACACAAATGGAAGGTAAACATAAGAGAAATATGTGAAAGGGGATTATTAATGTTTTACATCTGTTGATTTTTTGGAAGCTGATTATATGCTGTATCTAAGAATTTGTTATATATGCAAGTTATGTATTTGGTGTAAACCAAAAGTTTGTAGCTATTTTTGTATGTAGCAGTTTGTATATATTGGGACCAATATATAATATTTGTATTTCATGTTTACAGAATATGTGTTTTATGCAAATAAGGGTTGGGGCATTACAAGTTTGGTTTGCAATTCATTTTGTTTTTGTCTATGAGACTAATTATATCAGTAACTGTTAACTATGAGTTCGAATGGACAAAATCATAATGTTGAAAGCATAGAGACAAAAATAACATTCAACAAACTCTAGGGACAAAAAACGTAGTTTACTCTATAGTTAACGTTGAAATCTCCAACCACAAGGGTGGTGCCTGATTAGTTTGAGCTAGGCTCCAATGGTCAAAAGTACTTGGAGGTCCCAGGTTCAAATCCAAGGAGGAATAAAAATCCCCTTGTGGCCACGGAGGTTCAAATGCGATTACTCTAGGCTATCTGCAAAGCAGGTGGTTAACCTGGGATTAGTCGGCTCGCATAGCAAGTTGGATATCCAGATTAATAAAAAAAAACGTTGAAATCTCCAAAATAAATATTTGTTGGAATTGAGTGATATTTCTTTAGAAGTTTTAACTACTGGTTATTTATTTAGTGTGTATTTGGTATCTAGCATAATAGGACAAAATAAGACATGATATGACAGAACTAGGGGTGTAAATGATACAAGACAACTCGTGAGCTATTCGAGATTGACTCGGTCAATAGACTTGAATAAGCTCGGCTTAAACTTGAACTCGACTCGACATATTAACGAGTCGAGTCAAGCTACCCAATTCTCGACTCGAAAAACTCGTGAGATACTCGATTTTTTATATATAATTAGTTTTAAAAATATAATCAGTTTTATAATATAATATGTATAATATCATGTAATAAAAGTGTCTTATATTTTTAGATATTTGAACAATGTTGTGCATTTTTAATTATAAAACTATATCAATAATTTTTTTATTAAAATTATGATTAAAAAAGACAAAAAAAACTATAGAAGTGTCGGTGAAGTTGTCTCACATTGGAAGAAAGATGGTAAAAGAAGGATCAAGAGTTGTTATAAAAAGAGAAGAATGTGAATGAAGTTGTAACTTTGCCTTTTTGATGATGAAGTTTGAGGTGTATCCTTTAATTTTTTAAAATTTAAAAAACATCTTTAAGTTTTATAATTTATAAGAGAAGACCTTAAAATTTCATAATTTCGACGGGTGAGCTTGATTAGAGTTTGAGTTCGAGCTTGATTAGAGTTCGAGCTTGATTCGAGTTCGATTTCGAGCTTGATTATTCGAGTTCCAATTTGAATTCGAGATTGATTCGAGTAGGAGTTCGAGCTTCAAACGAGTTCGAGCTTGAGTTTAAAAAATTGCAATCGAGTTTGAGTCAAGTTTAGTTTTTAATTACTCGCGAGTTTTCGAGTCGAGTTCAAGCTTGAGAAATGACCTATCGAGTTCGAGTTGAGTATACTGATACTCGAGCTCGACTCGCATCATTTACACCCCTAGACTAAACATGTGATAATCGGGTTTGTTATTAAAAGTTTTGGGGTTGTTTTTAAATATTGTTTCAAAGTTAAGGGGTGTGTTTTTAAAACATATTTAAAATATCTAAATATTTCCACGGCCTCTTTATATATATATATATATATATATATATATATATATATGGACCTAATCAAATGAGAACTAATTAGTTTGTGGTAATCGTGAGATCCAATCTCAACCATAAATCAATAGATAAATTAGAAAATTTATAATTTTGGTAATTTTGAATTAAATTTTAATGCAAGGACATTTTAGGTATTTTAAAACTCTACTCTCTCCTCTCTTATCTCTCCGTCCTCCGGTCACCTTCTTCCGCCACCGTCCTCCGGTGATACCACAATGGTATCACAATGTATCATATATGTGTTTAGATATCACATTGAGGTCGTTTGTGTGGTAGATCGGAGATGTAACACAGTGGTATCACAATGCATCTTATATATGCTTGGGTATCATACTGTGTCTTTTGTTTAACAGAGTCAATATTTTTAGTTATCATAGTGGTATCACCGGAGGACGGAGAGAGTAGAGTTTTAAAATACCTAAAATATCCTTACATTAAATTTTAATTCAAAATTACCAAAATTATAAATTTCCTAATATATAATTGATTTGTGGTTGAGATTGGATCTCACGTTTACCACAAACTAGT
>NW_020205730.1:0-5423 GCF_001531365.2 Cynara cardunculus var. scolymus | reverse complement strand
TACCCGCACAATGCAGCGAGATACATCTCGATTTTATTGTTTCGTTTTATTTTTTTGTCTCAATCGATGTTATAATACAGTTTTATGTGGTTTTGAGAAAGTGATAATGTTTTTATTTTTGAATAAAATATAAATATGAAGATATCATAAACAATTAAAAATATATTGATATTAGATATTAGTACCAAACTAACTATTTAAAATTTCTCATTTTTTGTATATTTCTTTAATGCATTTCTTTTATTTTTTTTGGTTTAATAGTATAATTTTTTATAAAGATAATAATTAACTATTTTGTTAGAACTCAATGATTATCTTAATCATATTTTAAATTTTTTTTATATTTAAAATGTAATGTTTATCATTTATTTGTTAATGTTTATATGCGGTTAGTTATACAAATTCAAACATGAAACTTTAATAAGAGGGTGTTTGGGATTGCTTATTTAAAACAACTTATGTTTTTTTGTAAAAGTGTTTATTAACTTATGTGGTATTAAACCGGAGTTTTGTAAAAAGTGTTTGGATTAACTTATAGCGGTACCAAAAAGTAATAAGCTGATAAGATGTTTTTTAGTGTTTGACAAATTTTGCTTATATATGTAAAATGACCAAAAATACAGTCTTTCATATTATTGACTTATGGGAGTGTTTGTGATTGCTTATTAACTTATTTTATTTTTTAACATGTAAAAATTTATTTTTCATCATTCATAATAATATCTTTGACTAAAATTTATATCAATAAGATTAATAATTAACAAACATTAATAAAACAGGGTTAAAATGGTAAACTGGTAATAAACAGTTTTTCATGAGTCAGGAATGACTAACTTATCAAAAACTGTTTATTACCGGTTTGACACCGGCATAAACAGTTTTATTTTTCCTCATTCAAACACTACCATTTAGCTTATCATTGGTGCCAGACTGAAATAAGTCAAAAAACAGCTAAAATAAGCAATCCCAAACACCCCCTAAGTTGTACTTACATATTATTTATTTGTAATATGAAATTTTAAGTAATATGCATCAATAAACAGTATTTCATGAATAAAAAATAGGTTTTAAGAGTTTTTATCAAATGATTTATAATATAGTATAGAATTTATTAAACCAAAAATAAATTATTTCATTATTAAACCTAAATTAAAAACTTTTATATATATTTTTTAATTTTTATGATATCTTCAAATTTATATTTTATTAAGAAAAACATTATTAATGACTCAAAACCACATAAATTTGTATTATAACATCGTCAGAGAGTAAAAAATGAAATGAAACATTGAAATCGAGATATAATGCACTGTATTGTGCGAATACCCTTTTAGTTTTATTAACGTGGTTAAATTATTATTATTGTATACTATAAGGGTATTCGTACAATTCAAGGAGATACATCTCCATTTTAATGCTTCGTTTTTTTGTATCTGTTGATATAATACGGTTTATGTGGTTTTGAGAAAAAATAATGTTTTTTACTTGTGAATAATAATAAATTTTAAAAATATATCGATATTAATATCAAATTAACTATTTAAAAGTTCCCGTTTTTTAATACAATTTCTTTAATTCAATTTTTTATTATAACTTAATTTAGGCCAAATAGTGAATTAATTTGTTTTTGGCTTAACAATAAATTTTTTATAAAGATAATGATTATGTTGAAACTCAAAGATTATCCTAATCATATTTTAAATTTTTTATATTTAAAATGATATATTTATCATGTATTTGATTATGTTTATCTGCAGTTAGTTATACGAATTCAAAAATAAAGCTTTAATAAGTTGTATTTATACACAATTTACTTGTAATCCCAAATTTTAAGTAATATGCATTAGTACATTGTACTTCATGCATTAGTACATAGTACTTTATGCATAAAGAATAATTTTTTAAAGTTTTTGTCAAATGATTAGTGTGTGTGTGTATATATATATATATATATATATATATAAGAAAAATATAAAACATTTGTGTTAAGAAACTCAAAGCAGAAATCAAGAAGGAAAATAGAAACTCATAAGTGAAAGGAACGATTATATATGAATTGATAAAATTAGGGTTTAAGAAGGAAAACAGAAACCCACAAGTGAAAGGTACGATTCTTCTCGACTGACCTTTTATATTAATCTGCAAAGGGTTTTGAAACAACAGGTAACTAGAGCTTGAATCGACGTCCTGGGGAAAGGGAAGTAATGAGAGCGTTGAGACTGTGAATCGCCATATTGGGACTGTGAAATTGAGAGGGTGAGAAGTATCTTGGGTGAGGCGCCACATGAGACTGTGAAATAAAGAGTTTGGCTTGTACATCACGCTTATAATCTTGTTCTTAAGACTTTTAAGACTCTATCCATTAATAAATAGTGTTTTATGCATTAAAAATTGTTTTTAAGAAAAATAAAAAATATTTGTGTTATTTATCAATAATTTATTAAGAGGGTGTTTGGGATTGCTTATTTAAAACAACTTATGTTTTTTTATAAAAGTGCTTATTAACTTATGTTGTATCAAACCGGAGTTAAACAAAACAGGGTTAAAATTGTAAACTGGTAATAAACAGTTTTTCATAAGTCAGGAAGGATTAACTTATCAAAAACAGCTTATTACTGGTTTGGCACCGGTACAAGCAGTTTTTTTTATCCAAACACCAGAAAACAACTTATCATCGGTGTCAGACTGAAATAAGTTAAAAAACAGCTTTTATAAGCAATCTCAAACATTCTTTTTAATGAAAATAGGCTTTTAACTAAAGGGTGGCGACCACCTTTTTCGCTTCCCAAGACTACACAACATATTTCCCGTTTAAATGAAGTGCTGGGAAATTACCGTCCGATTGGAGTTGTGAAAACGACAAAATCGTGAAATTGCCGTTCAATTAGAGATGCTCTTAACTGGTTCTTCTCACTGCGTCCTTCCCTATTCCTACTCCAAGACCAGCGCATCTTCGCCATTTTTTTCCTGACCACCACCTCCAAACTCACCCTCCGCTTCTATGTGTCTCTCAAACGTCTCCTAGGTGGTTCCGGTCATTCTGTTAGCATCCAACCACCACCCATCCTATACTTAGAGTTCATGCCCTCATCAGTCAGTTACTGTTCGAGGGTGTAAGCGATACAAATGGTGGTGCTACGATGGAGGGTTGCCATTAGCGTCTTTCTTCATTTCCGAATTTTTTCAGATCGGTTTCGATTTGCAATGAGAACTGCCGAACTCATATTCATTTGGGTTTTGGTTTCGATATGGATTTTGTTTTCGATATGGATTTTGTTTTGTTTTTTATATCGAATGTGTTACTGGTTGCTTATAGATACATATAAGCAAGACAAGACAAATGATTATAGAATAGGATTATGGTTAGTGCTTCCAATTCGGAAGATGTTCCAATTTGTTAGTTTCTATTCGCCATTTGGATTCTATCCAGAAATTGTCGGTTTCATGGAACATGATTTCGCCATTAAGATAAATTATCCAATATATCAATATATAATACAAGTAGATGGAAACAGAACTCGAAATCTATGTTTAGAATCATCGATAAGTCGTGGATGATGATTTTCTTCCCATCGATGTTCCAACTTGACGAGAATGAACTGTATCTCGTTTAGTTTCCTGCGAGTCATAAAGCATCAGTGTGTCAAACCCTATCCAACTATATCTCTTTCATGAATTGAAGTATATGATGAATGAACGAAAGRAAAATCTATACCRTATCTAATGAGCTCTTCGACATGATCCTTCYATAACCAGATCCTTCATTGATCGAACCCTTGAGTTTCAGCTTTGTTTCTTTCTCCTCAATGCTTGATTTTCTGGCGTTTATAATCTTGTCCACCATCCTGCTTCCAAGAATCTGGCCACCAATTCATGTTTGAAACATTATACTACTACCCTTTTGAGCAGCCATGGTGGTCATGTTTTCTTCCCTTGTAGGTGCCATTTTTCGACCTCTCGGTGAACACGACTGCCTTCTTGCTCTCATACTGGAAATTTTAGGTTTCTGAGGAGGTGCAACTATGGTGTTTTGACTACTTTTTTGGTTAATAGGCCGTCCTCTTGAAGCCGAAGTGGATTGATCTGTCTTTAGATTCGGTGGTGTTTCGTCTGAAAAACCAGGAAATTAGGTTGGCGTCCTGGATGTTACCAGAGGTGAAACCCCTCTACTTCTTTGTGTGGTTCTTGACGACGGATTCATTCCCTGAATGCTTTTCGATTGATTTGTACCCAGGAAATTGAAACAACCATCTCTTTCACTCAATGGTTTTGATATAGATGGGGTCGTATTCGACTTGTGGGCGAGTTCGGTCACACCAGTCCTGTTGACGGTGCTGATCAATGGGATCGGAGCTGTTTTTATGTTCTTCTTCTGATCAGTGAACAAGCTGCTTGACCTCCCGTTAGGTGTTACTGATCTTGCTGGAATCTTTGGTTTAGGATTTGTTGTTTTAGACCTTCCTGCATCGGCACCAATGCTTCTATGCTTTGGTTCCATCTCTTCTGGTTTTGCTGCAAACTAAGGTTGGGGTTAGACCAAGAACACGATGGTCATACAGGTGGAGAAAGGAACACCGAGTTTGCATACATACCCGTGAAATAGAGGGGTGGATGATGGGCAATTCGCGTTGAATAACAAGCTCGTGATTATTTATGGTTTCCATCTCGAGGGATGGAAATAGAGGGGTGGCGGGTGGTGTCTTCAACCTTGGGTAGAAGCACAAGGATCAGTCGTGCTCTATTTTTTAAAAGAATAAATACATGAAGGAAGGCGAAGGCGAAGGCGATGGATAGTTACCAGTCATAATCATTTTTGTGGGTCTCTCCAAGGAATGTTATCCCTGGTCCTTTCTTTGATGATGGGATGGCGTAAAGTGGATAGTTTCCTACAATTCAAAAGGATATGAATATCACCACACCAGTCGTTGTTGTGATTGCATAAGTATAGGTAGATTGATAGAGAAGTTACCGTTGGATTCAAAGTCATCGAAAACAGGGTGAAGAAGGCTAAGGACTCGATGTTTATGCATCTCTCGGAACAAACTAAGATCTTCATCTTTATCTTTTGAATGATTAGAGAATATGTTCCTCCGGGCACCACCGTCCATTGGAGTTGTGTTAGTGATGTAAAGTTGAAGGATGATTGTATATATGAAAGGAGATGGAGGAGAAAGACATATATTAAAGAGGGCCGGCTGTTGACTGTTTTGATGAAACCAAAGATGGATGGATGGATGTGGCATTTGGCGATTGTTGGGTTGAGATTAATAATTTAAATTTACATCTAACCTTATTCTCTAATGAGTATGACACCCCCAATCTTCACTAATATATATATATATATATATATATATATAAATACATTTTCATTGCCAAATAGCATACCAAGTGTTTTATAAATAAATTAGCTTATATTACACTTC
>NW_020205729.1:0-5296 GCF_001531365.2 Cynara cardunculus var. scolymus | reverse complement strand
ATTTCATGGATTGTGGTGGCCGGTACTAAGAATACTGACATCCAATAAGTTTGCATTGAGTRAAGCACAGAGATAATTAGTTGTCGACGCCCTCCATAGGAGAGGAATTTATTCTTCCAGTTTAAAAGTCGAGATTTAAGCTTTAACACAAGGGGATTATAATCATGTACCTTCAGACGAACCGGAGAGAGAGGAACACCCAAGTAACGTATAGGGAAAACCCCTGGCCGAAACGATAAAGTATCACGTATAAGAGTTTGGACCTCCATAGCTACATTCCCAAAAAACACCTCACTTTTTTCCAAACTTGGCGACAAACCCGATCGTTCTTCAAACAAGAGAAGGCCACGTTTGATGACTTCCACAGAACTAATGTCCCCCTTAGAGAAAATAAACAAATCATCAGCAAAGTATAGATGAGTCAACTTAATATCCGCACAGCCTTGATGATACGAAAAATTTTCCTCCTCCTCAATACACTTCAATAGAAGCATCGAGAGACCCTCCATAACAACAGTAAACAGATAAGGGGAGATAGGGTCTCCTTGACGAAGGCCCCGTTTACCATGAAAAAAACCCTCCGGCTATCCATTAACACAAACAGAATAAGAGGGTGAAGTGATCAAGGTCTTTATCCAGTTAATCATGACTGGATGAAAGCCCATTCCCTTCAGCATCTCTAAAAGAAACTGCCAATCAACTGTGTCATAGGCCTTACGAATATCAATCTTAAAAGCACATTTTGGTCCCCCTTCAGAACGCTGATATCCAGCGACCAGTTCATGCGCCATTAAGATATTATCAGTTATTTGGCGCCCAGGAATGAAAGCAGCTTGAGCCTTGCTAACAAGAACATCCAGCGATCCTTTCATCCGATCAGCAATAACCTTACTAATACACTTCAACAACACATTACAACACGCAATTGGCCGATAATCAGTAACAAATGAAGCATTAGGAACCTTTGGCACAAGACAAAGAAGAGTATGATTCAGCTGATAGTCCAAAGTTCCAGAATAGAAGAAATTGTGTATCCTAGTGAGAACATCCCTACCAACCACATTCCAAGCTGCTTTAAAGAATTTAGAAGAATACCCATCAGGTCCTGGGGCCTTATCATTCCTAATGGCAAACAAAGCCTCCTTTATCTCCATATCCGAAATAGGACGGATTAAGTGTAGAGAATCCGATAACGATAAAGAATGAGGAAACACACAATCCCCCATAGAGGGAGGAACCAAGACATTAGAGGTACCTAGAATACCTTGAAAATGGGAAAGGAATGCTGTGGCTACCTCCTGATGATCATAAACTGTACCAGAAGAGTCCCTGATAGTAGCAATATGGCTCCGATTGCGCTTTTCTTTCATAGCATGAAAAAAGAATTTAGAGTTACCATCCCCTTCATTGAGCCAAGATATCTTCGCTTTTTGACGAGCCATTTCCACTTGATCATTTCTAGCTTTTTGATACGCTAACAAGAGGTGAGCAATGTCCTCCTTTAGCAAATCATTAAATGGGTCTAGATCACAAGCCAATTGGGCGACATCCAGCTCCGTCTTTAACTAAACTACCCTTTTATCCAAACAACCATACGAATTCCGGAGACGCCGACAAACCACCTTCAGAGCTTGCAATTTCCGAAGTACCCTCTTCATATAAGATCCTCTCTGCGGTTTCATCCACACCTCCTCCACAGAAGCAAGGAAATCCGTATGAGATGTCACAAAATTATCAAACTTAGAGCCCCGTTGGCGAAGACGTCTACCAACTTTAAAAGAAAGAATACCCGGAGAGTGATTAGAAATCCCCCTCGGTTCAAAGTAGACTGAAGCATCCCCAAATCTAGTGATAAAAGCAGAATTTCCCAGGATACGATCAAGTTTGCGCATAACACCATCTCCCCCCGAAGGTTTCTGTATCCAAGTAAATTGGCATCCTTGATACGAAATGTCAAACAATTCCGCCTCCTCCAGACAGAGATGAAACTCCTCCATGTCAGAATTTCTCCTAGAAGAACCCCCTAACCSATCATGGGGAAAAAGCATGGAATTAAAATCACCCATCGCGACCCATGCTTTCCGTTGATTAAACACATGGAATTCACCAAACGCCCGCCAAAGCTCACGCCTATCCRYACCCKTATTACACCCATAAACAAAGGTAATAAAAATAGGATCAAGTTGCCCAAAAATCCTAATCTCACAGTGGACATATTGTTGGTGCTGCTCAATCATAAGAACTGACAACACTGTCAGATCCCAAGCAATAATAATACAAGTTCCTTGATCACACAAACTTCCATTTGAGATCCAACTCCAATTTCCAAATACTTTACCACACACATCCCCCATATGACTATGTATAACTTTGGACTCAATGATACAACATAAAGAAAGATTCTTTAAATAAATAAGATCACGTACCTCCTTTTGCTTTATTAGGGCATTTAGACCCCTAATATTCCACGCAGCAATCTTTATCATTGAGAAATTGAAGTGGGTTTTGCCCCTTTACTATAATCCAAAGAGTGCCCCTCAGTGTCAATTATTTCCATATCATCATCATCATCACTAGAATCATCAGAAGGGAGTGGGGAAAATCTATTACTCGTAGACGTAGAAGAAACTGCACCACGTCTTGGTTTCATCGCTTGAATCACTCCTTTAACGAGTTCTGGACCCCGTTTTGATCGAAAAGTCACATTCGCTACATCATCTCTTCCTCTTGGCGTTCTYCCCGCATCCACCGTACAATATTGACTTTCATCATGTTCCCTACGTTCCCCAATTGAGRGATCAGAATCAACCAACTGAACTACTTCCTTATCCTTTTGATTTACTCCCAATGTAGAYGGTTCAKCAGAAACCGGCTTTATAGTACCAACTCCAACTATTGTTTCGTGAAAATTAGAAGGATCTCCTGAAGAAGTAGCTTGAGCACCATTACTAGACCCGAAACTCTGTTTCGGTTTCCATTGTTTACGCTTTTTCTCTATAAACCCATCATTATGCAACGGGTTAACAATCTCCATTTGTTTTAGAGTACCCCCTTTCAGACAGGAATTCGTAGTATGGCCAAAAACTTTACATTTCGAACATTGAGACGGCACCCAGTCATATTCCAAAACCACCTTTATCACATCTTCACCATCGCCCGACAGCCTAGGAATGACAACTTCAATTTGCTTCTGAATTGCACCTACGGCCCTGACATCCACCAAAACTTTAGCAAAATTAGTACGACCCCATGCTTTATCACAAGTACTAGCAGTACAAGCATCCAACCGCAAAGGGACTCCAATTGCACTAGTAATTCGGCTAATGCCCTCTCTATTAAATGCAACCACAGGAATATTATAGAATTTAATCCATAACGGACAGGAGGTATGTTCAGGCTTTGTAAGTCCCTTTGAAGGATCCCATGTAGAGACAAAAAGAGGCCTCCCACGAATCATGAGGGGAGACGACTCAACCACTTGATTGCAACCACCATTATCATTAAATCGAAAGAAGAAGTACCCAAGGTCGTTTACCATTGCATCCATAAGCCCAAWCTTGCCCCARGCATTTTTAACCGCATRCAGAACAATTGGGAAAGGAAGACGAGGTCCCAAAAAGTATCCATAAAGAACCGACTGGAAAGATTTCGCCAWGTCCCTCGTAGTTTCCAAAGAAAATTCGATCCTCGGTTTCACACTTTTCTCAACCGGATAGTACGTCAAATCATGATTAGAAGTGTCACCAACAATTTCAGCAAATGACTTTTGATGGCTTATACTACTCCCACCCAAAACTGCAGGTGATATGCGCTCCCACACCGAAACCCTTTTAGTGGGACCAGAATTGTCCTTAATCCCCTTCAACCTCACCTCCTTTTCACCTCCATGCAAATGATTCCCATGCATGTCACTAGAAATCGTATCTCCAAAAATGACATCAGGAAAATCCTTAGGAGAAGGATCCTCCAAGATGGCGTCCGCAAAGTCAACCATTTTACATCACGACAAGAGATACCTAGTTCCCCCTATCCCTAGTCAAGAAGCCGTGGTGCTGAAACCCTTAAAAAGCGTTCTCAATTAAAAATAAACGAAGACCCCACAAGGAGGTGCTGAATATTCAATTGAGTAACTCAATAAAGGCAACGAAGACCACAGAAACACTTGACACAGGTAATAAGAAAAACTAGATAAAACGAAACAAGAAAACAACGACAAGGGAGCCAAAAACGATCAAGGACAAAACGGCACAAAACCCTAGCAAACAAATGCTACGGCCAAGAGATGAACCAGAAAAGGAAAACTAGAAGAGAGCAAAAGGAAACCCTAACCTGCCAACAAGAAGACACCCTAGCAAGTAAAGGGGAAACCCTAGCCGTTTCAAAACCCTATACGGCCAAACAAATGGAGAACACAAACTCTAAGAAGTGGACAACCAAGAGAAAAACGCAAACCCAGTAAGCAATGAACGACTAAACGAAACCAAACCGTGATCAAAACCACGCCAATGGCGAAACCCTAGCCATGTAAAAGAAACTATACCCTACACGGCCAAAGAAGAGAAAACGCAAACTAGGAGAAGACAACAACCAAGAGGAACACGCAAATCAGAGCATGCAATGAACGGCAAAAAGAAAACCCATCCGTGATCAACCCTATAGCATGCAAACGTAACCGAAAGAACAAGCAAATAAACCAAACCCTAGCCGTGAGAAAATACCACACGGCCAAGATGAGAGGATTCAAGAGCCCTAGCCAAAACGAAGGAGACAACGAAACAAAGCAAACAAGAAAGGAGAGCGCTTAAGAGAATCGAAATACCAACCTTAAGAAGGAAACCCTAGGGTCGCCTCCAAGACAAACCGTAGAACCCTAGATCGAGAATCAAAACTGCCGTGGATGGAAAACCGAATGCAAACCAATCAAAGATGACAAGCAAAACAAAGGTGGCGAGAAGAAGCGCATAAGTATCACCAAAGCACAATCGAAATCCACGTCTTCATCTTCATCACCAGAGAATTAGTCTAATCAGACATTAATTGGAGTGATTGAGAGTTCATTTGGTGGTAGTGGATATGATAGGCCTAATTCTCGTTTAAAAGTCCGATTGAGTCAAAATGACACCAACTAGGTCATAAATAGTCTCATTAGACCCTGATGCGTTTAATGAGGCCCTTTCTTTGTAACAACTCTAATTGGGTCAAAATGACACTAAATGGGTCATAGCTAGTCTAACTAGTTGTTAATACGACTAGTTGGGTAGTATGTGTCTTAAGTGTCCTTGATGGGTCCATGTAC
>NW_020205728.1:3821-4774 GCF_001531365.2 Cynara cardunculus var. scolymus | reverse complement strand
CTAATTTATGTCAACTATACAATGTTTGATGAAATTTTAAACTACTTTGACTAATTGCAATATTAGACCCGTACCGACGTTAAAAATATAATAATTTAAAAAATAAATGAGATATTTATAAAAGACTTGAAAATRTAATCACTTTTACAAAAAATAGTATTTCATATTTTTTGGATTATTTTAATATTTTTAAAATGATGTAATTAAAAGATTGTGAATAAAATAAAATAAAAGAATTGATATCGTGCAACTCAGAGAGTCATAGTTATTTACAAAAAAAAATCATCCTTACATTACCAAATTATATATTAAATTGAATAGTTATTTTTAATAGTTATTTATTAAAAAATATTTTTTATATTACCAAATTACATATTAAATTGAATATAATAACAATATTATTAAATCCTTACGTATTATAAAAATATTTATTCGACAACTATTTAGATAGATCAAAATAAGGAAATCCGTAACTTAAAAATCGTTTTCCCACTTATTTGAATAGTGAAGCAATCAATCTATAATATGTAGCATTTTTTGGGTGGAAATAATCCAAGTAATCAATTTTAAAGAGTTCGATAATTTATTTATTAAAAAAAATATGTAAGGATGATTTTTTTTGTATATATCTATGACTCTCTGAGTTGCACGATATTAATTCTTTTATTTTATTTTATTCACAATCTTTTAATTACTTCATTTTAAAAATATTAAAATAATCCAAAAAATCTGAAATACTATTTTTTGTAAAAGTGWTTACATTTTCAAGTCTTTTATAAATATCTCATTTATTTTTCAAATTATTATATTTTTAACGTCGGTATGGGTCTAATATTGCAATTAGTCAAAGTAGTTTAAAATTTCATCAAACATTGTATAGTTAACATAAATTAGCGATTAAGGTCATTAAAACTAATATATTTTAATTAACGGTTAATTAAGAGGTTATATAA
>NW_020205728.1:1997-3693 GCF_001531365.2 Cynara cardunculus var. scolymus | reverse complement strand
AAATAATAATGATAAAATATTTTTTATATAAAATATATAATATAAGAAATTATATAATTATAGATATGTATATTAATATATAAAATAATAATAATAAAATATATTATATTTTGATTGATTTTGACCTTTAATTTTTTTTAAATAATCATGATTCAAGTTTCAAAGCATTTCACACCCTTATTAAAGTGGGTGCTATTAGCACTCCCTTATATTTGTAATACTCTTTTTTCAAATGTGATGATAAAGGAGGTCATGATACATGCATTAAAACAACTTATGTTTTTTTTTTTGTAAAAGTGCTTATTAACTTATGTCGTATTAAACATGAGTTAAATAAAACAAGATTAAAATTGTAAACTGGTAATAAACAGTTTTTCATAAGTCATGAATGATTAACTTATCAAAAACAGCTTATTACCGGTTTGGCACCGGGATAAGCAGTTTTTTTTTATTATTCAAACACCATAAAACAGCTTATCACCGGTGTTAAACTGAAATAAGTTAAAAAAACAATTTTTATAAGCAATCCTAAACACCCCTTTAGTCTTGATACTTTAATACCATTTAATGCTCATTAATGATGCTCATTAAATTTCTTTACATTATAATTTTTTTTAATGAAAATATACTAAGTATTATTTAATATCATTTATTAAAAAAACAATAATTTTTTCTTCAGATTCTCTGCTTTTTCTAATCTTATCAAAGATAATACTCTTTCTGTTACTTCGTTACATATTAACGAATTACTAGAAAAGCAGAATTATTCTAATCTTTTGCTAAAGATTATTGGAGAACAACTTTTTTCTATTGAGGATAATATTTCCTTAATTTTAAAAAAAATTTCCCAACTTGAGACAAATCAGCAAAACCAACTTAATCTTCCTGCTTAAAAGGGATAATACTTCTGTTCATTATGATGACTATACCTATGGTCAACTTATCAGTACTTGTATTGCAGAAGGTCTTTCTCTTTGCAATGATTTGAAACTAAAACATCAAATCCGTAAGCAAAATTTGCTTGAACGAAAACAGCTTGGTGATTTTTGTGACCAATTTGGTTTATTATTGTAATTTCTTAATAAGAAATTATATGGGTTAAGTGTATGATCTTTTAATAGAAAATTATTTTTTTGTTAATTGCTAATGTTATCAGTATTTTTTTTTACTGATATGGCAATGGATGGTATAAGAAATGGTAAGGTATAGTTTTTTGTTATATTAAATTTTTTTATGTTTTTTTCTATTAATCTGAATATCTAACCTCCTATGCGAGCCGACTAATCTCAGAACGACCATCTGTTTTGCAGATAGCCCACAATCACTGCATTTGAACCTCCATGGCCACAAGAGGATTTTTATTTCTTCTTGGATTTGAACCTGAGACCTCATGATACTTTTATCCTTTGGAGTTAAGCTCAAACCAATAAAGCACCACCTTTGTGGTTAATTTTTTGATGTTTTGTGAAGTATATTATAGAAAATGTATGAATAATTTATTGAGATTTTGGTTATATAAAAACATAAATGGTCTGTTCATTAATTAATATTGATATAATTTTTTATGAATATTATAAGCTTAACCTTATATTCGGTTTTTTATAAATTTAACATTATTATATATTAACGAATTTAAACAAAATGCAAAATATAATTTGTTGGTTTCAACCATTGGATTTATAAATAATACATTTAA
>NW_020205728.1:0-1067 GCF_001531365.2 Cynara cardunculus var. scolymus | reverse complement strand
TATGAGTAAATATTTATTTGATAATGAAAAGATATTTACAATATATTGATTTTATTTTTATATAACCTTTTAATTAACCGTTAATTAAAATATATCTATGACTCTCTGAGTTGCACGATATTAATTATTTTATTCACAATCTCTTAATTACTTCATTTTGAAAATATTAAAATAATCCAAAAAATATGAAATACTATTTTTTGTAAAAGTGATTACATTTTCAAGTCTTCTATAAATATCTCATTTATTTTTCAAATTATTATATTTTTAACGTCGGTACGAGTCTAATATTGCAATTAGTCAAAGTAGTTTAAAATTTCATCAAACAGTATAGTTGACATAAATTAGCAATTAAGGTCATTAAAACTAATATATTTTAATTAACGGTTAATTAAAATTTCTTCAAACATTAATTGTATAGTTGACAAAAATAAAATCAATATATTTTAATAAAATTCCCTTTAAATTTTACTAACTTATATATGTTTTAATCTTTCTTTGAGTTATAATGTTTTAGACTTTTATGCTTTAAGCTGATTTATTTTTAATTATGATAATTAGAAGATGTTAAAATATATTTATATTTAGATAATGTTACTGTCATTTTAAAACATTTTTGTTGTTTTAGTTTGTAAGACTTAATACAATGTAATATATATGATATGAACTTTTATATGCTCTTTTATTTGTTACTTGTCCCGTTTATCTGTATACTCTTGGTAGAAATTAACCAAGGTTTCTAAAAATATATGAACGCTCCTGAATCTCTAGATTTCTCAAATTTAACAAACTACGGCAGTATCGTCTAAAACGAGAATCCAACATCAACCGAATTCAATATATCTATACTATATTATAAAGCATTTGATAAAAAAAATTTAAAAACCATTTTTTATGCATAAAATACTATATATTTATTGATGCATATTACTTAAAATTCAAGATTACAAGTAATGTGTGCGTAAGTACAACTTATTAAAGCTTTATTTTTAAATTCGTGTAATTAAATGCAGATAAACATAATCAAATATAAGATAAACATCCATTTTAAATATAGAAAATCTAAA
>NW_020205727.1:0-5340 GCF_001531365.2 Cynara cardunculus var. scolymus | reverse complement strand
TCCGCAACAATCTTTTGTTTTTCTGTGTGTATTAATTCTTGATATAAATCAATAAGAATTAAAAAGTTGAAAAAATCTGTGTAATTGTATTCAACCCCCCTTTCTACAATTACTTTCTGCTTATTGCCTTGCCCTTCGGGACTAACATATTACTTAAAAAACTCTTAAAAATTATATTATAAAAACATATAACATATAACATATAACATATAACTTTCTGCTTATTGCCTTGCCCTTTGTTATATTATAAAAACATATAACAAAAACTCTTAAAAATCATTATCTATGCATGAAGTACTGTGTATTAATGCATATTACTTAAATTTTAAGATTACAAGTAAATTATCTGCAAGTACAACTTATTAAAGCTTCATTTGTGAATTCGTATAACCAACTGCATATAAACATAATCAAATACAGGATAAACATCTAATTTTTTTATATAAAAAATCTAAAATATGATTAGGATAATCATTGAGTTATAACAAAATCATTATCTTTATAAAATGTTACTGTCAAGCCAAAAATAAATTAATTCATTAAATCGTAAAAACATTATCTTTCTCAAGACTACATAAATCGTATTATAAGGAGTTATTTAATAGATTCTAGAATATCCAATGATTTATTTGTTCCAAAAAATTGTCCAATGACTTAATAGTTCCAAACAGTAAAGTCCATTGGGGTTTTTTTGGACTTTTCCCATAATAAAAAACCAACAATTATCATGTTTACATTAATGAACATGTCTGTTCGTTATATGATTTTGCTGTGATATTTATTTGATACCGATTAGTGTATTATATGTATGTAATTTTAGTAATAAAGATGTCATCAAAATTACCGATAAATATGAAATTAATCACATGATTATCCTTAATTAATTACTTTATTTTTTTAATTTTAATTGTGGATTAAATATTTAAAGGCCCATAAATATTCTTGCATCCTCGTAAACCAGACATGTTCTCGTTTGAACCTCTAATGAATATTTAATATCATAATGAATATTTAATAAGTCGTATATAACATTTTTAACCAAAAACATTATAAAATAGATAAATAAAAGGTCAAAATCTTTAAAAATACAGTTACATATTAAAATAAAATTCTAGTATAAATTTATATTAAAATATTCAATACATTTAATAGTAACAAATTTTTTAATAAAACAAATCAATGGTTTTCTTAAATATAAAAATAAAATATTGTGATAAAGTTATACAGAAATCGAAGAAATTGACATATTTGAGAGCATCTGGTATGTAAAGAGTAATTTAATATTTTAGAAACACGTGAACCATCTTTTTTTTAAGTATTCAAAATGAATGACATGATAAAAAAATTCTTGATGAATGTTGTGACAAATATTCATTACGAATAATATTCAAAATTATTAATGAATATTATGACAAATATTAATTATGAATGGTATTCACCATCGATACTGACAAAATAAATTGTTCATAGCAATCCCCAAATATTCATTATTAATTATTATTCGTATTCTGTGAAAAACTTCCAAAATGTGTCAAAAAAAATTGTTCCACTTTTTTTTGGGCGTTTAGAACATCTCTAACAACTATAATATAATACAAATTTTGGAGATTTATGAGGAAAAAGAAGAGAAAATGTAGAAATCTCCAAATCTAAAGAAATTTCCAAAATCTAATATTGAGCAGAGCAATTTATTATTTTAAATGTTTCACCAATGAGGTTAAGGGTGTTGCTTGGCAATTGCTTAATGGTTTGATGCAGAATGATTAAGTGGTCAGAATGATTAAGAAGCTCTCATGATATAATGCAAAATGAAATATAATTGTTTGATAATTGTGTACAATGAAATTAGCGCTCTTAATGGTTAAGAGAGATCCATGATACAAAATCATTTAGAGAGTTTTAGAACAATTAAGAGGCGGACTTTTTTTTTTTTTTGCCAAACAAAATTCACCTTTTAATGATTCAGAGGTTGCCTCTTAATGGAACTACTAAGAGGTAAACAAATAACCCCTAAATGCGTTATAATTTTCTGTAAGGTTTTTAATAGTATATTAAATATAGAATTTATATTATATTTAATAATATAATCTATACTATATTATAAAGCATTTGACAAAAACTCTTAAAAACAATTTTTTATGCATGAAGTACTGTATATTGATGCATATTACTTAAAATTCAAGATTACAAGTAAATTATGCATAAATACAACTTATTAAAGCTCTATGTTTAAATTCGTGTAACTAACTGCGGATAAACATCTCATTTTAAAATATAAAAAATCTAAAATATAATTAGGATAATTATCGAGTTCTAACAAAATAATTAATTATTATCTTTATATAAAAATTATATTATTAACTTGAATTAGAAAATTACACAAAAAAATAGGAATTTTAAATAGTTAATTTGATACTAATATCGATATATTTTTGTCAAATTTTTATAATATCTTCAAACTCATATTTTATTCAAAAATAAAAACATCATCGCTTTTTCAAAATCACATAAGACCATATTATAACATCGATTGAAATAAAAAATAAAATAAAATATTAAAATCAAGATGTATTTTCCTACATTGCACGAGTACCTTTCTAGACAATATTAAAATATATAAAATAAAGTAGTTATTGAAATTTGATATGATTTCTTTTAGATACTCAACTTTAAAAAAGTTATAACATAAATGTTGAATCCATATAATAAAACACTAAAATGATAGACTCAAAATGCATAAAAATCAATTTATATTCCAACCACACTAAAAAAAATTAAAAATCACATTAATATTGACTCAGAATTTTATAATATTAAAATAATATATTTATTTATTATTTATATACATTATTTTATCAAATATAATAATGCTAAATATACATAATTATTTAGTAGATATTAAATATTTAAAGCTAAGGTACGTGACAATTTTTTATTCATAAATATTGCATTAGAATAAAATTTGAAAACACAAAATAAAGTATGTTTTATAAAAAAAATATTTATATTAATTTATAATTATTAAAGATATAAATTACTCATAATATAATAATAATATCAACAATGTAAAAGGGAAATAGCACCCCTAGCAATATATGTTTAAAAAAAGTAAAGTTGAAAAGAATAAAATTATTAAAAAAAGAATAAATTCTTAAAAAGATTAAGAATATAAATATTTTAAAAAGAATTAAAAACAAATTTATATTAAAAACAAATAAAAAAAAGTTATCATGTGGGGCCTTTACGCATCAAAGGGTGTGCGCTGCGTAGGGTGGGACCCACCATTTAATTTATTTTTATTTTTTTAAATAAAAAATCAGAACTTTAATTAATTGCAAAATGATCTATGTACGCACCAAACAGTGATAACAGGGTAACCATGGTTATTTTGTGAATTTTTTTAAAAATAGGGCTAAAAGTGTAAATTGATAATTGTGGGGGGTTATTTTCGTAAGATACCCGAGATACGACTCTATGACCACAAGGGCTAGGTTCGCAATATTACGGATCTGGCTAAAAGATAAACTAAATTATGAATTTTGTCCAGATCCGCAATGGACTAGGTCCGTAATGTTGCGGTTGTATACGTGTAACACCCCATACAGTCTAGAATATGTCAAACGCAGGTCTGTAATATACAGATGTCGGTCCACATATGTCAGGTCCGCCATTGCGGACGTAACATATTTTCGTCTATTAAATCATATTTAATTATGAAACCATCTATAATTCACTTTTGGTGGTGTCTGTTGTCATCTTTTCGCTGTTGGTTTGCTTGTTTTTGGTTATAAGTTATTTTTTGCATGATTTCTCTCAATTGCTCATTTGTATTAAAATCAGATTTACATGGCAGAGAAAACCTCATATGTCCAATATGATATCTAAAAAAGCCTATATACAGAGATACTTAAGGGTTGTTTACCAAACATTTATCTGGTAAGAATTTATCAGATCACATACTTACCGGACGAACTTGACAAGATTCAAGAATCTTACCCGAAAGATGGGTTTTATCAATTTTGCATATCAGTTTACATCAAAATTTTACACCATGGTATGTACTTTATTCCGATACATTGCAGCCATTTACAAAAGACCAGCCCTTTGTTATATTTAGTGAATATCTTAATGAGTTGAATTCATGTACTTGCAGATGCATTTAGTTTCAATTCAACATACATAATGTACCATGTCGATTTCATCTATACTCTATTAGTTTAAATATATTGGATTTTAAACTGTCATGCAATTTTTTTCATCGATAGACTATAATTGAAACCATAACTCTTATTTATTCAAATTGTATTAATATGTAAAGACAAGGTGTAAGTTATATAAAATCTCCTTTAACAAAACCATTGAAGCTTCAAAATCGTTAAGGTTCACGGATCTCGCTGCATTGCACGGATATACAACGAATGGATTAAATCGATGTCGTTAATTGGATTAAATCAGTTATCAAAATTCAACATCCAATTAATTGATAGCAGGAGACCAGTTATTCTCAAACTCATTAGATATGAACTCATAAACACTGCAATTTAACCAATACAACACACACATACGTAATTTGTTTTATTTTCACGATCCAAGATTTATTTCATAACATTTATTTAAAAAGGAAACTTTAACATACGTTATCTACTACACTGGAGGTCTCGATCTCACACATGCGCAAAATCCATGGAGACAGACTGGAGTCCACCTGGGTGGACAAAAACCTTCACAATCTGATACAAATTTACATCGTCGTTGAATATTGGGGACATGTTCTTCGTTTTTCGTCAAATTTCCAGTATCAGTTGGAGTTGATGTTTGAAATTCAACTTCTGGCACTGCAATAACAAACATAAGACCACAAGTACTGAGCATCAATGTGATTAAGAAGACGACTTTGAACAAATTATTCGCCATATCTCCTCCTGTGGTTGAGATGTGTTTGTGTTGTGAACTTGAGAACCTTTTATGCACAATTTATAGTGGTCAATAAGATTTCCGTAATCCACAATAGAATTACGAAAATGCATTAGAATTACATTAAATTTTATTTTATACTAGAAGGGTACTCGTGCAATGCAGCGAGATAGATCTCGATTTTAATGTTTAGTTTTTATTCTTTGTGTCTATCGATATAATACGATTTTATGTGGTTTTGAGAAAGCAATAATGTATTTATTTTTGAATTAAAATATAAATTTAAAGATATCATAAAAATTTGTAAAAAAAATAAATCGATAATAGTATCAAATTAACTATTTAATAGTTCTCGTTTTTTTTAACTTCTTTAATTCAATTTTTTATTATAATTCAATTTAAATTTAATAACAAAGTAATTTATTT
>NW_020205726.1:0-5431 GCF_001531365.2 Cynara cardunculus var. scolymus | reverse complement strand
CTTATCTTTCCGCAAACAATCTTGTAAAATCTGTATTGATCTTCTTTATCAATATATATTTTAAATTTGAAAATTGTGTTTGTATTCATCCCCCCCTTCTACAAACTGTTTAGTATTCTTGTAGACCCTTTGGGACCAACAACATCCGTTTAACCCTTGGGCGATTTAGATCATTCACCGGGTAACACATGAACGGTTTAATGGAAAACCCGATCACCCCTTGAGCGGTTTATGGTAATCCGGTCACCTCTTGACCGGTTTAGGGTTAATCCGATCACTTCTTGACTGGTTTAAGATAGATATCCGGCCACTTTTTGTCCGGTTTAAGGAATTCCCGGGTAATATGTATTGCAGTTTATACAGAACAAGTTTCAACAACAATTGAATTATTGTACAACAATTAATACTCCAAAGCTTAATACACAAACCTTAGAACTGAAAATCCTAGTTTTGAATCTTCTTCTTCTTCTGCCAACCCGGTTGAATACTATAAGGAGATTTTTCCTTATATCAAGAGTGTAAAACTTTTTCATCTGAATCCCACTTGCTATATATATAATTTTGGGAATCTTGCTACTCTCAGCCGACTTCCCTTCTTTTCACAAGATTTATAATAAAATAAATCTTTATATACACACACCTCATCCTCCATAAATATATACATACATTTTGAAACGAAAATAATTATACCAATTATTACAATATTCCCTCCTTAGAAGAATTCCATCCCAGAATTCTCTTTAAGCAAATAGGTAGGGATATTTCATTTGCATTTCTGATTCTGATTCCCAGGTGGCGTCTGGTCCTTTATGATAACGCCACTGAACTTTTACCAACCCAACCTCTTTATTCCGTAACTTCTTCACTTTGTAGTCAGTAATTAGTTCAGGGGTATCTTCAAAGCATAACCTCTCGTTCACCTTAATTTCGAGTAGCGGTACTGCCACATCTGGATTTATTAGACACTTCCTTAAATTCGACACATGAAATGTGTGATGGATCCCACTTAACTCTAAAGGAAGTTCTAATTTGTATGCCACTTTCCCAACCCTTCTAATAATGGGGAATGGTCCAACATATCTTGGACTTAACTTCCCTCTTTTTCCAAAATGTACCATTCCTTTCCAAGGTGATACTTTTAACATCACTCTATCACCTTTTTGGAATTCAATCGGCTTCCGACGTTTATCTGCATAACCTCTTTGTCTATCTTGTGCCGCTTTCATTTGTTCCCGTATTACTCCAATTTTATCTGAAGTTTGCTGAACTAACTCAGGCCCAACTAACTGTTTTTCACCTATTTCGTTCCAACACAAAGGAGTTCGACATTTGCGTCCGTACAGAACCTTGAAAGGTGCTGCCTGAATACTCGCATGGTAGCTATTGTTGTACGCAAATTACACCAAAGCTAAATGACTATCCCATGATCCTCCAAAATCAATTACACACGCTCTAAGCATATCTTCTAACATTTGGATAGTTCGTTCACTTTGTCCATCAGCCTGAGGGTGATAAACTGTACTTAACTTAATCTGTGAACCCATTTCCCTTTGGAAACTCTTCCAAAACATAGAAGTGAACCAACCATCTCTATCAGAAACAATTGACAAAGGAACACCATGTCGTGTCACTACCTCATCAATGTATAATTTTGCCAGTCTTTCCATTGGATAAAATTCCTTCATAGGTAAGAAGTGTGCAGATTTGGATAACTGATCTACTATCACCCATATAGCATCATAACCCTTTGATGTTCTCGGAAATTTGGTTATGAAATCCATAGTGATGTGATCCCACTTCCACTCTGGAATTTCTAAGGATTGCAACTTTTCATAAGGGAGTTGGTGTTCAATCTTTACCTGAAGACTTGTTAGACATTGCTCAACTTGCTCAGCTATATCCTTCTTCATACCTGGCCACCAATAGTGTTGCTTCAAATCCCAATACATTTTCTTTGTACCTGGATGAATTGCAAAACATGATTTATGAGCCTCACCCAAGATACGTTTTCTGAGATCACTATAGCATGGTACCCAAATTCTATTCTGAAATTTCCAAAATTCTCTATCATCTTTTATCGAATCAGATATTAATCCACCCAATCTTTCCAGTTTAATCTTACTTTCCTTCATGATCTCATGTTGAAATTCTCGTAACTCTTCTTGAATATTGGGCAACAACTCAACTCGTAAAACTATAGCTTTGATAGTTCCACTTGTCTCTTGTCAACTTAACGCATCGGACACTACGTTTGCCTTTCCTGGATGATACAAAATTTCACAATCATAATCACTTACCAATTCCAACCATCTTCTCTGACACATATTCAGATCTTTCTGATGGAACAGATGCTGCAAACTATTATGATCTGTAAAGATTTGACATTTCGTTCCTTATAAGTAGTGCCTCCATATTTTTAATGCGAATATTACTGCCGCCAACTCCATATCGTGAGAAGGATATTTCCTTTCATGATCTTTTAACTGTCGGGAAACATAAGCTATTACCTTTCCACGTTGCATCAGTACACAACCCAAACCCATCTTTGATGCGTCACTATATACTACAAAATCTTCCATTCCATCTGGCAAGGATAGAATTGGTGCACTGCATAACTTATCTTTTAACATCTGAAAGGCCTGAGCTTGTGCTTCACCCCACTCGTATTTCATATTCTTCTTGGTCAGCTTCGTTAATGGAGTAGTTATACGAGAAAAGTCTTGTATAAACTTACGATAATATCCAGCTAAACCCAGAAAACTCCTAATTTCAGATGGAGTCTTTGGGGCTTCCCATTTTTCAATAACTTCAATCTTGAGTGGATCTACTTTAATCCCTTCTTTTGAGATAACATGCCCCAAAACTGAACTTCTCGTAGCCAAAATTCACATTTTGACATTTTGGCATACAATCTTTCTTGTTTCAGCAATTCCAGGAGTAATCTCAAATGATGAGCATGCTCTTCTTCCGATCGAGAATATATCAGAATATCATCAATGAAGACAATCACAAATTTATCAAGATAGGGATGACACACACTATTCATCATTTCCATGAAAGCTGCAGGCGCATTTGTGAGTCCAAATGGCATAACCAGAAATTCGTAATGACCATAATGTGTACGAAATGTTGTTTTTGACACATCTTCATTTCAAATCTTCAGTTGATGATAACCGGATCGTAAATCAATTTTCGAAAAATAAGTAGCCCCAACCAATTGATCAAACAAATCATCAATTCTTGGGAGAGGATACTTATTTTTGATTGTCAGTTTATTCAGCTCTCGGTAATCAATGCACATCCTCATTGATCCATCCTTCTTCTTTACAAACAGCACTGGTGCACTCCATGGAGAAGTACTTGGTCGGATAAAACCTTTATCCAACAATTCATTCAATTGTGACATTAACTTCTTTAACTCAGAAGGAGCTAATCTATACGGTGCACGTGCTACGAGTGCTGCTCCAGGAAGTAATTCAATTTGGAATTCTGTCGTTCGATCCGGAGGTAGACTTATCAAATCTTCCGGAAATGTCTCAGAAAATTCCCTTACAACTGAGATATCTTCTATGTTTTCTTTCTCTTTCTTGACATCAATAGCATAGGCAAGAAAACTAGTACATCCCTTCCATACATATTTCCGAGCTTTTAAAATTGAGATAAGACTGGAGTAACGATCCCGTCGATCCCCATATATCACCACCTTTCCTTTTCCTGGTAAGTCTATATGGATCATTTTCTCATCACAGACTATGCTAGCTTGATTTTTAGCTAACCAATCCATGCCTATAATTATATCAAATTCCCTTAAAGGCAAAGGAAATAGTTGTATAGGCACCTCACATCCTTCTATACTTATAAAACATTCATCTATTCTTTCCTTAACCAAAACTTCACTATCGTTTGTTGTTTCCACAATTAGATCCTCACTTAATGCTTTAGATTCTAAATACGCGCAGTTAACAAACGACGGTGATACAAAAAAATGATTTGCACCCGAATCAAATAAAACTTTGGCACATGCTGAATTAACGAGGAATGTACCTGTTACCACTTCAGGGTGTTCTTCCGCCTCGCCTCTCGTCATCTGAAAGGCTCTACCTCTCACAGACTCCCCACGTCTTATGTCTCCTCGACCACTTGAATTAATACGATTATCCATTTGTCTACAACCTGTTGGCACATAACCAGGTCCTCGGGCCCCAGAATATCCAGATCCCCATCCTCCAACAAAACCAGACCCTCGACCTTTTGCTTGCGGACAATCGGCATTTACATGTTGAGATGAATTACAAGTAAAACACCTCCGCGTCATCCGACAATCTCGAGCTATATGTCCTGGTTCTTGACATTTAAAACATACTCGAGATTTTGTATTGCAATTTCCCTGATGTATTTTATGACATCGGGTACATGCTTTATCCGCAAACCTTGAAACTGATCGATTCAAATTTTCCGTAAACCTCGATCTACGAAAATCAGTCATTGTAGCTTCCCCCTTTCTTTTCTCTCCAATCTTTTCTTGTGGTTGCCTGTCAATGTCTTGCTCCAGTATTTCAGCAGCATCAACTGCCGCTTGAAATCTTGTCAGATTCCTGGATATTACATACTTCCGGAGATTAGATTTTAAACCCCATATGTACTTTCTTACCTTACTATTTTCCGATATAATGTAAGCTTTAGCAAATCAGGATTGTTCCATAAAGACTTCTGTATACTGACGAACTGACATATTTCCTTGTTCAAGACGAAGAAAATCATTTTCCAATTTTCGTACTGCAGCTTCAGGATAATACTGCATTTTGAACTTGATCACAAATTCTTCCCACAACATAGTTTTCAAAATGTTGGGATCTGAACTTGACAGAACTTTCCACCAGTATAAAGCACTTGATCTCAGACTGAATACATCAAACATGACTTTGTCCTTTTCTGCACTTTTACTAATTTGCAGACCAGCTCTATCTCTTTAAGCCAACACATGGCTTTAACAGGATCACGCTCACCAGAGAACTTGGGAGGTTTGCAAGCAAGAAACATCTTTATATCTTCTCCTTTTTGTACGGAGGACGAAGTAAGAGGTACAAATGTTCCAGTTACCGGGGTACTAGCTCCGGCTTCTTCCTGATAGTCAGGATTTCTTACTACTTCTGGATTATCTTGGGCTGTACGTCCCAACAAGTTCACCAAACTTTCTTGGAATTTTCCCAACTCTGCTGCCAGCATTTCCTGAGTAATAAATCCAGGGTCAGTGTCACACCCCGCTAAAGCGGAAACACGGGATGCTAACAGACAAACGAGTCATAGCAACAGTTCATAAATAACACTATTTTAAGTTGCTCAAAACATAACGGTTCATCGACATAACAGGAGTTAGAATTTACACAACGTTCATAATTACATCAAAAACTTGACTTAATCGATCTTGGCT
>NW_020205725.1:3141-5079 GCF_001531365.2 Cynara cardunculus var. scolymus | reverse complement strand
GATTCAGCGAAGCTGATTTCTCGAACTTATATTTGGATGACCTCGAATACATGTACTTCAAACTCAAGAACATGACTATTAGAAAGGAAGGAGAACTGGTAGCTCTGGATGCTATTAAGAGATTCATTCGAAATCATGTAAAGCTGTCAATGGTCATTGATATTCAAATGGGTCTTAAGACAGTCAACGAATCATCAACCTCAAAAGACCTAATCAAGATCTAGAAGTCATTGAAGGCAATCTACTTTGGGGTTATCTACTTTGCTCAACTTCAAGTCAAAAAGTTCAAGAGATTCAGTGAGTTGAATAAGTATTCTGACGGTACGATCAAGCTAGTAAGAAGGGCACTTGACTTAAAAAGGGTGATGGATGATAAGGCTGTGGAATCTGAACGGATGAATGCCAAAGAAAGATACTTGCTTGTCAACGCCATAAATTTTCTCGAGGAGAAGATTCAGTACAGGAATGCTCTGAGAAGGTTAGAGAAAAGCCTTGGACTGCGCAAAACAAAATTCACAAGGGTCCAAACTTGWATCCAAAGGGGGAGAATGTTGGGTTCAAGTTAGTGCTTTAATGTTGTATTCAAGTTTCTCCTTAGTGTAATTGTTTTGTAACAGTTTAGCCTTTACAATTTCCTAGTATAAATAGTGATTTCCTTGTAATTGTCATTAACAATCGTCATTAGCAGAATTATCAAGATTAGTGCTGTAATTCTTTCTCTCTCTCAATCTAATCATTCTTTGATCATATTCTTTCTATCTTTGATGTTCATCATGATTCTTGAAGATTGCTTCATGTTTGTATGATTTCTGGACTTGTCATAAAATAACATTTCTTAAAAATCCAGTCAACTTGATTTAGCCGGACTTCAACTCCGGTCAACAATCCGGACAACACACAACATAAGCTTTGTCCGATTTAACAATTAAAATATATTTCAACAACTTTGTCCGGATAACAAGTCCGGACAATACCTCGTTCACTACTTGGMCGATTTAAAATAATCCGGCCACCATTTGGTCGTATTCCTACTTCTCAGTTCAAAAAGATAATCATTCTTACCAATCATAACCCGATCAACACTTAACCGGTTTAAGGTTAAACCGTTCAACTCCTGAGCGATTTAAGACTTAATCGCCCAACACTTTACCGATTTAACACTTAGAATAAATTTCAACTTTGTCCGAATAAAAGTCCGGACAATACATCGTTTAACCTTTGTCCGATTTAAAACAATCCGGACAAGCCTTGTCCGGTTTAATACCCGGATAAAACACTTGAGCAAAAGACTGATTTCTTTCCAAAAATAAACAAGATTCATATAAAACTAGTAATAATTTTTATGCAAAAAAATTTAGAAATTACTCACCTTGAAAAACCTTTTGAAATCATATACTTGAAATCAGCTTGATCTTTGCAATCCGGTCAACTCTTTTTTTTTTAAATCGCTCAATTTTATCAAAAGGAAAGAAGAAACGATATGGAGGCTTCAACCTCCTTTTATACTTTCTTTTTAGAGAAAGTCGGCTAACTCACATAGCCACGTGCATGCATACATACACCATGTATATATATATATATTTATATAAATATATATATACACACTCATCTCAAGCACATATACTATGTATATATATATATATATACTTCCATATATGTACATACACATAATCACATTATGCACATAATTTTCACATACCAACATGATCAAATATATCAATTTATCATGTTATCACGTAATCATTAAATCAAATAATCACATATTAATTACCTTATGTGATAATCAGGATCCGGTTATCACATTATCCATCCCTCAAAAGAATTCCGTCCCGGAATTCCTTTAATCAAAAAGCCATTGGGTATTCTGATTTCATCTTTGATTCCAATTCCCATGTTGCTTCCGGTCCTTTGTGAAACTTCCACTGAATTTTAATCAGA
>NW_020205725.1:0-1116 GCF_001531365.2 Cynara cardunculus var. scolymus | reverse complement strand
AGAAATAACTTGCTCCCACCAATTGGTCGAACAAGTCATCAATCCTCGGTAAAGGATACTTGTTTTTTATTGTTAACTTATTCAGTTCACGATAGTCTATACACATTCGCATAGACCCATTCTTCTTTTTAACAAATAGGACCGGAGCACCCCAAGGTGAAGTGCTAGGCCTAATAAATTCGTTATCAGATAAATCTTTCAACTGTGCAACCAGTTCTTTCAATTCAGATGGAGCTAAACGGTACGACGCCTTTGCTATTGGTGCAGCCCCTGGTACTAAATCAATTCGGAACTCAATGACTCCATCTGGTGGTAATCCAGATAAGTCTTCTGGAAAGACTTCTAGATATTCACTAACAATCGGAATCGATTCTTCTTTTCTCTTTTCTTTCTTTAAGTCAATTATGTGAAGTCCAGAAATCATACAAACATGATATGATCTTCAAGAATCAAGATGAACATAAAAGTAGAGAGAGAATTATCAAAGATTGATTAGATTGAGAGAGAGAAATTTACAGCTCTAATCTTGATTACAATTCTGCTAATGACTTGGTTAATGACAATTACAAAGGGAAATACTATTTATATTAGGAATAGTAAAACTACACTATTATAAAATAAAGCTATTCTAAGGAGAAACTTGAATACAACTTTAACGCTCTAACTAACATTCTCCCCCTTTGGATTCAAGTTTGGACTCTTGTGAATTTCATTTTCCGTAGTCCAAGAATCTTCTCCAGCCTTCTCAGAGCATTCCTATATTGGATCTTTTCCTCGAGCAAGTTTATCGCATTGATCAACAAGTATCTTTCTTTAGAACTCTTCCGTTCAGATTCAGCAGCTTTATCGTTCATCACCCTCTTCAAACCAAGTGCCCTTCTCACTAATTTGATCGTACCGTTAGAATATTTATTCAACTCGCTAAACCTCATGAACTTCTTAACTTGTAGTTGAGCAAAATAGGCAACCCCGAACTCTAGGCTTTCAAGAACCATATATACTGGATAGCCTTCAATGTCTTCTAGGTCTTGATTTGGTCTTTTAAGATTGATGATTCGCTGATTGTCTTCAAGCCCCATCTGTACATCAATGACCATTGCCAGTTTCACATGACAT
>NW_020205724.1:1710-5242 GCF_001531365.2 Cynara cardunculus var. scolymus | reverse complement strand
ACACACTTGTCCGGATTAGTAATCCGGTCAAGTTTATCCGGATTGGAAGTCCGGTCAAAAAGATAGAATATTCAACAAGTTATCCGGATTAGAAGTCCGAACAACATGCAACTTTAAATCGCTCAAAAGACTTAACCAGATATTAACAAAGTATTCACAAATCACACGGATTATGCAAAATCAAATACGGATAAAGCACAAAAATCAATTTGATTTAAAAATCTCAAATCGAAGGTTTTCAACACTTAGTCAAAATTCCAAAATGAAGATCGGACGTAAAAAGTCAACAAGTCAATAGTCAACTAAGTCAACAAGTCAATATACGTATAAGTCCTTTTTTAAAAACAAATCGATGAAAAGTCAACAAAATAAATCGATCAAAAAGATCAATATCCATTCAATCACCAAGGAATATACGATCAATGATATAAATCGCTCAAGTAGACAAAATTTATCAAGTCTTACCAAGCRKATTGATTAAATCGTTCAATAAATCGCACAAACCTTCAACGACTTACCAGTCCGATTATGTAAATCGGTCACAAATCCGTTCAACTTACTTAAGACTTACCAGCCGGATTGTTTAAATCGCACACTTATCCGCACAAGTTATGACCGGTTTCCCAGGCGGATTGTGTAAATCGTTCAAATATCCGCACAAGTGTTGTCCGGATAACCTATATCAAACAACTAAAATCACACGGATGTTAAATCGCACAAGTGATAAGTGGATAACACCCTTAAATCGCACAAGCTTTAATCGGATTAATCTTCAACCAAAAACACAAACTTTCACACTTTTTACCAAAAATTTGGATCAAAACATGAAAAATTATGAGTTTTGAAGAAAATTTTCCAGAATACAAAATATCAATTTTCGATCAAAATTGGTTTAAAACTTTGTTTAAAATCAAAAAAATAGTGTAAATCAAAGTTGTTCGAAATGTAAAAACGAATCTAGTAATGTAAATCTTTTCAAATAACACTTAGAAAATGACCGATTTATGATCAAAAACCCAATCTGGAAGATGAACTCTCAAGAACAGTGATGAACTTTATGACCCAGATCGATGAATCTTCAAAAAATCATGAAAAATTTTGCAAAATCAGTTTAATCCTCTAATCCAAACTGCTGCAGCTTGCTCTGATACCAATTGTGAAGTCCAAAAATCATACAAACATGATATGATCTTCAAGAATCAAGATGAACATAAAAGTAGAGAGAGAATTATCAAAGATTGATTAGATTGAGAGAGAGAAATTTACAGCTCTAATCTTGATTACAATTCTGCTAATGACTTGGTTAATGACAATCACAAAGGGAAATACTATTTATACTAGGAATAGTAAAACTACACTATTACAAAATAAAGCTATTCTAAGGAAAAACTTGAGTACAACTTTAACGCTCTAACTTGAACCCAACAGTAACAATCTACAACTTTGACAAACTCAAGAATTTCAACTGTCGTCATTGATTTATATGGCAAAGTCACCTGCAACAACTTTAATTCAGAATAAAGATCATTTACATCCACATCCACCAGAGTATTATGATAAAAAGGTATCACCAAAATGAACACAAGATCTCATCAATTCATTTTCATCCAATGACTTTAGTTTATCAAAATCGAATAGGAATACAAAAATACTTTCAAATTTCTTTAATTGTTCAAATATATTATTCAATGAAGAAATTGTCATGCCCACAATGGTTAGAAAATAATTAATTCTAAAAGCCTCCTCTTCCGATGTTTGCATTTCTTCTTCACTGTTATTTTCATCAAATTGTTTTTTTCTAATAATACGACGTTTAATTAAAATGTAGGATCTATCTTCATTTCACATGCTATTTTTTTAGCAGTATCCATACTTAATGCAAACCCTTCATTCCTATACTTTTCAAAATACTTCACTACACCTTCAAATTGTTCCATGGTAGTATTAATGCACATAGATTTTAATTGAAACCTTTTACTAGCCATGTTTATTGCAAATAAAACATCATACCAAATAATCATACCAAGTAAAAACTCAAGATTTTCAATTGCACTTATCAAACTTTTCGCTTCACTTTTCGTCTTGGCATCATCACATGATTTGCATAATTCAAGTAAAGTCGATCGTATTTGAGGAGCTTGAAATCTAATTGCCTTGACACTTTTTATTCTACTTTCCCAACGTGTGTTGCACAAAGACTTTATAGTTAATTTGACACATTATCAAGTAAGATCTTCCACCTTTTTGTAGAACTAGCAAATAATGTGTATATACGTTGAACAATTCCAAAAAGTGAAACAGCTTTAACACAAGAATGAGCCATATCACTAAGAATAAGATTAAGGCTATGACAAGCACATGGCATATATAACGCTTTTGGATTAACTTTAAGTAATCAATTTTGTATCCCTTGGTGTTTTTCCTTCATGTTAGAACCATTATCATAACGTTGACCCCTCACATCATCAACACTAAGATTGAGAGATTTAAGTACATCTAATAATTCATTTAACAACCCTAAATCAGATGTATCATCAACCTTTAAAACTCTATAAAAGACTCATTTATTTTTATTTTCTCATCGAACATATTCACGCATCGTATGATTAAACTCATTTGCTCTTGATGGCTCACATCCAGAGTACAGTCATGAATTACAGAAAAATATTTTGCATCTCTAATAATTTTCATGATAGAACTTTTAACATTATGAGCCAAAAGAGAAATTAACTCATTTTGAATTCTAGGCCAAGAAATGATAATGAACTTCAAGATTTTGAATGCGTCTAATATGATCTTGAATTATCACATCAAATTCTCCAATCATTTCAATTAACTCCAAAAAAATTACCATTGCTACGTTGCAACTTCTTATTTGATCCTCTAAAAAGCAAAGAATACTTAGCAAGACACTTCACAGCGGCAATTATTCTTATTAAAACTTGCCTCGAACGTTCTTTCTCTTTTAAAATCTCTTGTTGTAAGTCGTTATCGATTGTTTGGTTTATGTTCAGCCTTACTCTTAGATCATTCAAGATAACATGTTATTCATATGTTAAATACTATTCTCATGTTCTTTAAGTCTCTCACAAGATGCTTCCAATCTCTAAATCCTTCGTTAGCTATTGCATTTCTATAATTCTTAGACATGAATAATTTACAACAAAAACAATACACTTTATCCTCATATTTGAATAAACTAGCCATTAGCGATCACTAGTTTCACCATTACTTAACTTTCTATCATAATAAGCATATGAAAATTGTCTAGACAAGTTATCTAAAGGAAACACAATACCCAATTCTCTAATAGGTCCTTTTTCAACTAGGATGTCTCTTGATTTAGTATGAAGATTATCGCAATTTCTTGGATCACAAATATCAAAAAACGGAATTGATTGTTCATGTCACACCCCACTAAAGCGGAAACGCGAGGTATGGCAGGTAGAGTCTCATAGCAATAGTGTATAAACAACACAACCATACAATTTAAAACATAATTAAATCAAAATTAATGTTTACAATCCCAAAA
>NW_020205724.1:0-1500 GCF_001531365.2 Cynara cardunculus var. scolymus | reverse complement strand
GTGTCACATGTGTAGAGCAAATTAAATGACCAAGTGCACCCCTATTCAACGGCAACCGGGTGGGTATGACAACCAAATAGCGCTATCCACAAGAATCATAGGCTCDAAAGAGTTAATAGTAGTGTAAACAGGGACTTTACTCAACATATCAATAGTGTGTACAATTTAAAAGCTCATAACAAGATTCATATAATGATATAAATCTATCAAACGATTTCAGTCATGCCTTTCACCCCAAAACAAGAAATTAATAAAAAGGGGCCGTGAAACTCACCTTTCGATATAGAGCTTTGAAGAGAAAGCAACGCTATCCAATTACCGGGGTAAGACAACGGTTCCCTAATAATAGGAATAACCAAAATCGTTACTTATTGATTCATCACTATCTACGGGTTTACTAAATCTTAAGTCCAAAATTGTCCATATTTGTCCTAACATTTATCCATAGTCCAAGTACATATAACGTCCATATGCTCATAATAAGATTCATACCGGAAATATTGCTATAATCCCATAAAATATCAAGTTTTACAATATTTAACCAAATCCAGAATTTCAGATTYTGGACAGAAACTTTAAGTTACAAATATGATCCATTAAAGAGACTTAAAGAATGAAATAAGTTTCCATCTTTTTATATGGTTTATACCACTGAGTTATAACCATAGTGACCAAATTTCATGAAGATTGGATAGGAGATGATGCTTCAAATAAATCATGCAATGCAACTTATCACAACTGAATTGGCAGATTGCACCATGATAGTAAAATACTCATATAAAGAGTTCTACTAGATGTTCTGCAGAGATTCAAGTTGGATTGAAAACATAACACATATACGAAACTTTTGAACTAAAAATAACTCATTTTGGATGAGTTGAGAGAAAGATATGATACCTTAATGTCACATGCACACATCTATCATCAACTGAAAGATTGCACACTTAACTTATCAAAATCGGTTCATGCCTCAAAACATCGTATTTTTGAGTGAAACTGGATTTAAATGAACCCTAACTCATAAAAGAAAGTTTTAGAAGAAGTATAATACATTAAAGACAAATGACCAGAAAGATATTAACATGAAAATTAAAGGTTACCTACTGGTGGTTTCACATTTTACACACCTATAGAGTTTAAGGTGTTTGGAGATCAAAACTCCATAATTTTATGTGATTCCACTTGAATATAAAAGAAAATCCATAAATCTAAATCTCAAAAGAAGATTCATCCTTTTTCATTGAGTTATGAGAGAGATATGGTCGATGTAACACACATATACGAATCTGTCAAAATCGGACAGATTGTGTGTTCATCTTAATTTAGGAAAATGAAACCTCAAATCACCACCATTTTGAGTGATATCGGTGGAATTTGAAAGATATCTCATTAAACTAACATCTAGAAGAAAAATCAACAAATTTGGATGGTTAACCAGAAAGTTATGACCATTCAAAGTAGGATTTACCTACTGGAAAATCTCAGAAACGCATGAACAAT
>NW_020205723.1:0-5443 GCF_001531365.2 Cynara cardunculus var. scolymus | reverse complement strand
TGTGTCTCGGGCGTGTGCTACTCAAGAAAACCAAAGTCTTAGTACTTGATGAGGCTACTGCATCAGTCGACACAGCAACTGATGGCATGATTCAGCAAACGCTTGCACAACACTTTAGCGACTCTACTGTGATAATGATCGCCCATCGGATCACCTCTGTGCTTGATAGCGACATGGTTTTGGTTTTAGAACAAGGTTTGTTAAGCAACTTTTTTTTTTGGAATAATGTCCCAGGCTGGACTTATCCCGTCAAATTGTGACAGCAAGAAATCATCCCTGATAAACTCAATGGCCACAATTGTTGTGTACGTCTGGAATAGAACCCTGGGTAGATGGGATATTCCATCACATCCCCCAGGGCCTCAACCACTACGCCACAACCCTTGTGGTTTTGTTAAGCAACTTTCTTGGCCCTGATATGATATCCGTCGGATTGGATTCTTAATCTGGGTCTTTGTTTCCTCCATATGCAGGTTTGATTGATGAATATGATCCTCCAAAGAAGTTGCTGGAAGATAGATCGTCTTCATTTGCAAAGCTTGTTGCTGAGTATAGCATGAGATCGAATTCCAGTTTTGAAACTTAGCTGCAACAATCTAACTAGTTTCTTCCTGTAAGCTGTCTAAAATTACTTAAGATCGTGCTAAATATCAAAGATGACTTTTTCGGTCATATATTTCATGCCCTTTTTAGGTCTACGTTTTAGGTTGTTGAATCATCCTAGAATATTGTTGGCCTGTGACGATTTGTTTGGCTGAATTATGTGAAAAAAAGGATCAAGCAAATTCCTTTTTCATTCCATCGGACGAATTATTATATCAATAAGTAATCGTCTCTTTGTACAAGGAGTGAAACCTCATTGCTTGCTAACCTGTTTGCACAAAGCGGAGTACCCCATATGCTCAATAAGGGTCAGGTTAAGGGAAAACCACTGAAAAAATGAAAAACTAAGGAACACCTTGGTAAAGTTCATCTAGATGGTATGCATATGTGCATACAAGTAACTTGTAAAGAATTTGTTTGGTATGCAAATGTGAATAACATGCACATGTCCATAAAAGCCAAGAAACAACTTCAATTACTTGTATGCACACGTGCATGCTGTCCAGATGAATGATTACCACTGGGTTCTATTTGCTGCTGCTATTTTGGGGCATTGGGTCTTTGATTTTCTTACTTCAGTTGTATTTGTCATTAACCATGCACATGGGCTTCATAATAATCAAATGATTGTCTTGATACAGATAAAAAAAAATAAGGAAAAGGAGACATTCCACCAATGTTTAGCCATTTCTCTCTCCTCTAAATAAATAAATATACATACAGAAAGAGACGGAGACTTGATATCCTTGGTCAACAATATATATATATATATATAGAGAGAGAGAGAGGGGGGAGGTTCAAGGAAAACCCCCAAAATATGAAAAACTGAGGAACATCTTGATTTTCTTACTTCAGTTGTTTCTTGGTTTTTATGCACTTGTGCATGTTATGCACATGTGCATATATACCGTCCAGATGAACGGTTACTAGGGTGTTTTTCAGTATTTCATTTTTTTGCAGTTTTCCTGGACCTGACCCTATGTGTGTGTATATATATATATAGAGAGAGAGAGAGAGAGAGAGGGGGGGGGGGAGACTTGATATCCTTGGTCAACAATATATATATATATATACATTATATATATATATATAATGCTTTGTTTATGGATGTACCTAACCCATCAGCATCACTAGCTCTTTAGAAACCAATGATAGACATTGACCAAACCCTGTTTCTCCCATCAACACCAATCATTTCATAAACTTAGACATGGAAGATCCCGAAGCATCATTAATGGGCATCAAAGTTATGTTTTCTCAGCTTTCAAATTTATTGACAGATGATGGTAGCAATTTTCACCTGAACCCCAGACTCTTACATGGATTTTCTGGTTCAATATACCTTGGTTTCTTGCTACTTCTATTCGTTAGCAGAAAATTTAGAAACAGTAGCAATGGAGGTCCTAAACAAATTCTTAGATCCAACAATGGGGGATTGTTTTACAAACAAACCCTCTTTTGTTGTGTGACTCTTGTGCTTCTTAACCTCTTTATGTGTTTCTTGAACCTTTTTTATTGGTTTAGAAATGGTCGAATCGAGGAACACATTATTATCTCCCGCGATACCCTTCTTGGGACACTTGTTTGGTTATTTGTTTCTGTTTATGTTTCTAGCTCCAAAGAATCTATGTATCCCTTTGTAATAAGGGTTTGGTGGGTTTCTTTTTTCTCAATATCTTGTTATTGCCTTTTCCTAGACTATGCTTACTACAAAAATGATCAAAATTTGGCAGCTCAATTCTTGGTTTTTGATGCTTCATCTACTTTTCTTGGTCTGTTTCTCTGTTATGTCGGGTTATCTGGTAAGAAAGATGGTCAAACGGTAAACCATCAAGAATCCCTCTGGGATGGCAGTTCGGTTAACCGTAGAGAGTTCAAAACTGTGGGTGTGGCTATAACCCCTTCAAAAACCGGCGGAGTCTTTAGTCGTTTAACGTTCTCCTGGATTCATCCTTTGATTGCTATGGGATATAAGAAGCCATTAGACCTTGATGACGTTCCAGAACTTGACAGTGTCGATAGTGCAAGAAGAGCCTTTTTGGTTTTAAGAAACAGACTAGAGTGGGATAACAGAATCACTACTTTTATGCTCGTCAAGGCTGTGCTTTGGACAACATGGAAAGATATTATGATGACAGCAGTTCTAGCTCTTGTGTACACTTTGGCTTCATATGTTGGGCCTTTCCTGATAGATTCATTTGTAGAGTATCTAAATGGAAATCAAGATCTATATGAGGGTTTTCTTCTAGTTTCTGCTCTTATTGTCGGTAAGATTGTGGAGTGCTTGGCACAAAGACATCAAGATTTTAAGGTGACACAGGCGGGAATCAAGGCCAGATCAGCTCTCGTTGCGATGATCTACGTTAAAGGTTTGACACTTTCGTCTCAGTCGAAGCAGGGGAAGTCCAACGGCGAGATTATCAATTTCATGGCTATTGATGCTGAAAGAATCGGAGAATTTAGCCGCTATATGCACAACCCGTGGCTAGCAATCGTGCAGGTTGGTTTGGCACTAGCGATTTTGTATAAAAATCTTGGGATTTCTTCACTTGCTGCTTTTGTTGCGACCATAATAGTGGTTTTGGCAAATATACCATTAGGGCGTTTTCAGAAGAAGTTTCAAGAAAAGTTGATGAAATATAAAGATAAAAGGATGAAAGCAACTTCTGAAATTTTGAAGAACATGAGGATTCTAAAGCTTCAGGGCTGGGAGATGAAGTTCTTGTCTAGAATTGTTGATATCAGGAGCGATGAGGCACGTTGGTTGTATAAATATATTTTTACTGAGGCTATGACCACTTTCGCTTTCTGGGTTGCACCCACATTCGTGGCTATAGCCACTTTTGGGACGTGTATACTTTCTGGTACGCCACTCGACTCCGGGAAGGTGTTGTCTGCTCTAGCCACATTCAAGATTCTCCAAGAATCCGCGTTTAATCTTCCTGGGACGATATCTATGATAGCACAAAGTAAAGTCTCACTAGATCGTATCGCGTTATTTCTTTGTCTTGATGACTTAGATCCCGATCAAGTAGAAATGGTCCCGAGAGGTACTTCTGACACTGCCATTGAGATAGTTGACGGGAATTTCTCATGGGCTGTAACTTCTTCAAATCCAACGTTGATTGACGTAAATTTTAGAGTTGTACATGGTATGAAAGTTGCCGTTTGTGGCGTTGTTGGCTCTGGAAAGTCGAGCTTACTATCTTGTATTCTAGGAGAAGTTCCTAAATTATCGGGTCGAGTCAAACTCAGTGGGACAAGGGCTTACGTTGGTCAATCACCATGGATACAGAGCGGAAAGATAGAAGAGAATATATTGTTTGGGAAGGAGATGGATAGAAAAAGGTACGATAAGGTTCTTGAGGCATGCTCTTTGAAGAAAGATCTCGAAATTCTATCATTTGGTGATCAAACGGTTATCGGCGAGAGGGGAGTCAATTTGAGTGGTGGTCAGAAACAGAGAATACAGATTGCACGGGCTCTTTATCAAGATGCGGATATATATCTATTTGATGATCCGTTCAGCGCTGTTGATGCTCACACGGGAAGTCATCTTTTCAAAGTGAGTGAATCACTTCTAAATTCTAGATTTCTATTAATCCTCATTCCTAACAACAAATCAGCTGTTGATGTGTTTCAGTACTACTAGTCGCGTACTTATGCTCTTTGGATCATCGGTACTTTTTTTAATTATATTAGATTGGGTAATTTATACAGGAATGTATTCTGGACTTCTTGGAATCGAAGACAGTGATCTACGTAACGCATCAGGTGGAGTTCTTAGCTGATGCAGATATCATCCTGGTAAGCTTTTGAGGAATTGTTTCTAAAGTTGCTTTAATTTGATATATATCTATATATATATATATATATATTTATTTATTTACACACAGAGGGTCAGGTTTAGGGGAAAACTGGGAAAAAATGAAAAACTAATATATATACATGGGCATACCATCCAGGGTGTTTCTCAGTTTTTCATTTCTTTTGCGAGGTTCCCTGAACCTGATCTTATATATATACATAGAGAGAGAGAGAGAGTGTGTGTGTGTGAGGTTCGGGGGAAACCCCCAAAAATAAAAAGTTGAGTAACACTCTAATAACCATTGATCTGTATGGTACGTACAAGTGCATACATGTAATTGAAGATGTTTCCTGGTTTCTATGCACATGTGCATACTGGACAAATTACTAGTATGCACATGTGCATACCATGAAAATGAATGGTTATTAGAGTGTTCCTCAGTTTTTCAATTTTTTGCAGTTTCCTCGAACCTGACCGGCTGACCCTATATATATACACACATATGCACACTTATCTGGATATAATGGTCACCCAGCCAGGTCTTGAAGGATGGACGAATTACACAAGCTGGAAAATATGACGACATTCTCAACTCAGGAAGCGACTTTACACAACTTGTTGGTGCACACAAAGAAGCTTTATCGAAAATAGATTCAGCTGCGAAGAATTCAGAGTCTGATATATCGTTTGTAGTTGAGAACCAGAGAACTTTCCAAAAAAATATCCAAGAAGAGGTTATAAACGGTCAAAACAGTAAACCAGAGGGGAAGAAAAGGCAGCTTGTGGAACAAGAAGAAAGACAAAAAGGTAAAGTTGGCTCGTTGGCTTACTGGAAATACATTACAACTGCTTACGGAGGTGCACTCGCACTTTTGGTATTATTAGCACAAATTCTATTTGAGCTACTTCAAATCTCGGGCAATTACTGGATGGCGTTGGCATCTCCCGCGTCAGAAAGTAGCGCAACTCGTGTTGGAGGGTCTAAACTCATTATCGTTTATGTGGGTTTTGGAATCGGATGTTCTTTATGTA
>NW_020205722.1:2728-5403 GCF_001531365.2 Cynara cardunculus var. scolymus | reverse complement strand
AAGAGATAAACGCGGATAGAGGACCACAAGATAACCAAGCATCCTCCCAAGCATTCGTGTTCCGACCATCACCAATTTGAGAGAAAAGAAACCGACGCAATTGACTCTGCAAGTCTAGAAGTTTACGAAAAACCCAAGACCAATTAGAATTCTTACGAACCATCCAGAAATTCGAAGACCGAAGATTATTATTATAAATCCAACGAACCCACATAGAATCCCGTCGCCTAGCAATATCCCACATATGTTTTGCAAGTAAAGCCCGATTCCAAGTGGAGAGTCTTTTAATTCCAAGACCCCCAGATTCCWGWGGCCTACAAACCATATCCCATGATAACCGACATCTACCACGCGTATCTTCCCTTGGAGCCCAAAGGAATTTACGAAATATAGATTCAAGATCATGAATAATACCCGATGGAAATAAGAAAACCGACATCCAATGAAGCTGGAGAGATTGAAGAACCGATATGTTAAGCTGACGCCATCCACCAAACGAAAGAAATTTAGATTTCCAATTAAGAATACGGTTCTTCACTCTAGCAATCAGCGGAGCATAGTCACAAGAYTTTAACCGAGATTGAGATAAAGGAACACCCAAATATCGAACAGGAAAAACACCAAGCTTGAAGGGAAGGCATTCAAGGATAGCCGCTTTAATGTTGGAMGGAACATTCCCAAAATAAATGTCACTTTTTTCAAGACTAGGCGCTAAGCCCGAATAGTTTTGAAAAAGAGCCAGAGCATTTTTAAGCACTTCAACAGAAAGGACATCCCCTTTTGTAAAGACAAATAAATCATCCGCAAAACATAAGTGAGTCAAATCCAAATCCTCACAACCCCGATGGTAGCCAAAATCAGCAGCCTCACGAATACACTTTTGGAGTAGCAGAGAAAATCCCTCCATAACAATCGTAAACAGATAGGGGGACAACRGATCACCCTGACGAAGACCCGTCCCTCCAAGAAAAAAACCATGGGAGATACCATTAATGGCTAAAGAATAAGGAGTCGACACCATCTCTTTTATCCATTTGACCATAACAGGGTGAAATCYSAAACCTTCAAGCATAAYAAAAAGGAACCGCCAATCCACAGTATCATAAGCTTTTCTTATATCAATTTTGAACGCACAGCGAGGCGGACCCGTATTAGATTGATAACCAGACACAAGTTCATGCGCCATAAGGATATTATCCGTAATCCTTCTCCCCGGAATAAAAGCCGATTGAGCTTTATCAATTAAAAAATCCAAAGATCCCTTCATTCTATTRACAATGACCTTACTAATGCATTTATAAAGCAYAGTACAGCATGCTATAGGCCTGTAATCCGTGACCTTTGAAGCATTAATAGATTTAGGGATCAGACATAAAAGCGTATGATTCAAGCTCTTTGGAAGATTACCTCGGTAAAAAAAATTGTGAATTGCAGTCTCCACATCACGGCCAACAATGTCCYAAGCCGCTTTGAAAAACTTAGAAGAAAACCCATCAGACCCAGGTGCTTTGTAATTACCAATGCTAAACATAGCATTTTTAATTTCTTCATTTTGAATTGGTCTGATCATATGGTTAGCTTCCGCCAAAGAAAGTTTACGCATGAAAACAATCATTAGTGAGAGTCGGTTCAGAAGAAACATACCTCGAGCCCAGAAAGTCTTTAAAATGATCCACAAAAACATTAGGCACATCATCACCATAGACATAAGCTCCATCACTTGTGCACACAGACTGAATAGAATTGTAATGATGCCGTTCTTTAATCACTCTATGGAAGAATTTTGTATTCAAATCACCTTCATTCAACCAAGCAATTTTGGCATGCTGATTCACGACACAATTCTCATCCCAACATGCATTTTGATACGCAACCCGAATATGACCCAACTCTTGGCCTAGCTCAACATTAGACGGATCATTATCAACATCCATCTGGATACGATCAAGTTCAGTCTTCAAAAAGGCAACACGCTTACCAAGGTTACCATAAGACTGACGAAGTTTCCGAAGCGGACTCTTCAGCGCCTTTAAATGAGAAGTCACTCGAAACATAAAAGTACCCTCGATATGATTCCCCCATTCCTCCTTTACAACTTGAAGAAACCCTGGATGAGCAGTCAAGAAATTGTCAAATTTAAACCCATTTCTTTTTTTCCAAGTGCCGCATCTAAAGGAAACCGTCACTGGAGCATGATCCGAAAGACCCGGAGGATGAAAATGAACACTAACATCATGAAAAACAGACGTGAATTCAACATTGCCCATAGCTCTATCCAATTTCCACATGATACCTCCCAAAGAATTTGGTTTTTGGTTCCACGTAAAATGGACTCCCGTGTAATGTAAATCAAATAAATCCACATCCTCGACAAACGCAAAAAAGACAGCCATATCCAAGTTACGACGAGAGGACCCTCCGAACCCATCATGAGGGAATAACATGGTATTAAAATCCCCCAATACAACCCACGGGGAAGAACCAATGAGCACTTTAAATTTTCGCAGCCCCGACCATAAAGCACGACGGGCATTACAAACATTAGCCYCATATACAAAAGAAGCGAAAATATAATGTTGACTACCCCGAACAAGCACCTTACAATTTAAGAATTGATTATGAGCTTCTAAAACCATGACATCTAAAAATCGAGCATCCCAAGCAAGGATTATACG
>NW_020205722.1:0-2453 GCF_001531365.2 Cynara cardunculus var. scolymus | reverse complement strand
CCTTGCTCCCCATTATTCCGATTCTCCCCCTGACCATCAGTCAGATCATTGACCACCTCATCATGAGAGTCCACCCGAGAAGTTTCTTCCCCTAAAGTCTCAAGAACACCAAACTGATTAGAGTCAACATGGTTTATCACAACTCCTCGTCTCGGCAACCGAAAATTTTTAATCACAGAAGATATTAGTGTGGTAGTAGTAGACATAGCATGGATCGAAGACTTATAAGATGAAGATGAAGGCCCATAAAAATTCTTACCTTGTTCACCCAACACATCCCTCCCCTCTGGCAATGGAGGATCCATCAACTCAACATTATTAGAAACCATAGTCTCTTCTATTTCCCTTCCTGCACTTACAACATTCACTCCCAAAGGCGCTTCAAGAGGGTTTGATTCCTTTCTGCCATTATCCGTTTGAACACTAGAAAGTTCGGTTTTATTTCCACCTTTAATCCTCCATTGTTTTTTCGCCACCCTAGTGAACCCATCAGCATCTTTGCGGCCATCAATTTGTTTACCTTTATTCAAACTAGCAGCTTTGACACACAACGAAAGCTTGTGACCAAAAATTTGACAATGGGTACATTGAATCGGTTCCCATAAGTATTCTACTTGAATTTGCACACTATCAGATTCACCACCATTAATGTTTGGGATTTCAACATCAATTTTCCGTTTTAGATCTCCCACAGCCCAAACCTCAACAAGAACTTTTGCAAAACTAGGCCTGCCCCAAGCTTTTTCACACATTGAAGCAGTGCACGAATCCATTTGTTTAGGAATACCCAGAACACTCGCAATACGACTAACACCTTCTTTATTGAACGCAACTAATGGAATATTATGGAGTTTCACCCATAAAGGACACGAGGAATGTTTCGGCTTTTTTAATCCCTTAGACGGATCCCAACAATGAACAAATAAAGGAACGCCTCTTATCATCAACGGGCCAGCCTCAATCACTTGATCACATCCTCCAACGTCATTAAATTTAAAGAAAAAAAATACCATTCTCATTAAGCATCGCATCCAAAAATCCAAATTTACCCCACGCCAGTTTAACAAATTTTTTCACAAGAGGAAAAGGAATACGGGGTCCCAGGAAATAGCCGTATAAAACTGAGTTATAGGCTTTGGCAGCTTCCTTCGCCATTTCTATAGGGATAGAGACATGAGCCTGTTTCTTGTCTGCAAGGGGATAAAAATTCAAATCAGTTGCCATAGAACGGCCAACCGCTTTAGCAAAATTCAGGCTAGATCGTTCACCATTTCCCAAATCATTACTTTGATCCACAGAAGTAAGTCTATCAAAAACCGAAACCCGAATAGGGTCAGTGGTAAGATTATCATCACCCATTACACCAGTTAAGAAGCCGTGGTGCTGAAGTTTCCTTTAAATACCCAAGTGAATTAGACGAAGACCCCCGAAGAGGTGTTGAATAACCACTAGGAATACTTTCAGAGAACAACGAAGACCACAGAAACACTTAACCAGCACAAGAGAGAGTCAAATCAAGTCCACGATCAACCAAACAGCAGCAAAATGATTGTAAAACGAGACAAACAACAGCTAAATCAAGCAAAGGGAAGCAAAACTCACCCACGATAGAACCCAGCAGAAAATGAACCAACGATTAACCTCCACCTTCAACAGCAGCAAAAAGCAAATGACAGCAGCAAAACAGATTTAAAGGTAACCACCCAGCACACATAAACCAAAATCGAACTGCACCAGACGGAATATCCCAACAGTATTCTTATCGAATTGCCCTTCAAATCACAGCAACCAAACAAAACACGCTTAGCACAACCAGCAAAGCAATAAGCAGATTGGTCGCTTTTGCATAAAATCACAAGGACAGCAGAATGTATAAGGTAACAGCAGATGAAGAGCGAGTCACACCACACAATCTCAAATAATCAAACAGGACCCAAACTCGGCAAAAAGAAGGATCTGAGCACCAAGATTTCTGATACAAAGAAGAAAAAACAGCAGCTATGGAAACAGCCACTTGAAACCCTAATACGCAAACCAAACCCTAGCCGCACCAAACCTTTATCGAACCAAAATTCAAACCAGGAGAGGACGAACCAGAACTTAGAACACAGCTAAGATCAAAACCAAACAGGAAACATACCAAAAGGAGGGAACCCTAGAAGCCGCCGGCTTAAAAACCAACAAAGCATGCAAACCAACGCCACCACCAATAGATCCAAGACCGAAATCAACTCCCGTCGTCAAACCAGCCGACTAGATCGAAAATCTCAGGGAAAGTTAGACTAACTATGACAGACTGCTTATGGAGGAGAGTTTTCTCTCTAGGGTTTTCTTGGTGATGATCGACGTATGAAGATGAAGATGGTGTTTTCGATTGATCTCTGGTGATGCTTATGCGCTTTCTTCTCTTCACTTTGGCTTTACTTTGCGTTTTGTTTGGTTTGCATTCGGTT
>NW_020205721.1:3291-5235 GCF_001531365.2 Cynara cardunculus var. scolymus | reverse complement strand
TCAAACCTCAAAGTAATTAAAAGTTCAAAGGAACTACATTGCAATTTGTAAAGAACAAGAGCCTAATATTATAAGGCAATATCACAATATGTTGTTATTGCTATGCAACATGTGCTCTAAATGTGTTGATACAATGATGTGCTCATATGCATTGCAAATTTCAATCACAATAAAATCAATAATTATTGATTATAGGAAGATTTGAGAACAATTAAGCATTTAGGTTTAAGAGTTTCCTGAATCCCTGAATTRTATATCCCTATGTGTGTAGTGGGCATCAACTGTCGTAAAGCAGGGCAAATTCGACCATTAGGGATTTCTATCTTCGGTTTCTTGAATCTAGCTTCGTGACCGTTAATCGGATGGAAATGAAATGCCATGCCTTGAGAATCGGAACAGTTGAACTTTGATGAATAATAGAAATCAACTTGAGTTATTGGAATGTTGAGCGTTCACCGGGTCAGAATGTGCATTCAGTATCGTGTTTATAGTTAAACAYGGTTGCCTAGTTCCCAATTTATTAAACTCAAAACTAGTAATAGCTGAAAACTTGATGCCTCTTGGGCTTTGATGCYCCGTGCGATCRCACGGGCTGCACATGGTCAGGGTTARGTCTGACTRAATAACTGATTTTGCTGTTGTCATATTTGGATGYAAACACAACACAATTAACAAGTKCCTTTGTAATCGGTTGTTTGGTGAACTCTATGAGATGGGACGATTAAAACGATGTAATAAGTTATAAAAAATGAATGGAGGCCCTGATTTGAAATATCAAAATTGGTATATTAGCTTCTTGTTAAACGGATTTTGTGATATTTTATATTTTTATAGAAATTACGTCAGAAACATCTACTTTCTAAAGGAACTATAAAAAGTAAACCTCGAGGACGAAAATTTTGTTATTTCAAATCGTGTGAGATTGTAACTGAAATTAATGCCATGATATAGATAAAGTTGTAACAATCTCAAATATATAATTAGTTTCACAATAGGGACCAATGGACTATGTATAGCAATTAACGGAACATATWCAAAATATATAAATCAAACGATAATTAATTAGGTGGGTGTCTAAATCTAATRTGAATGAAAGATTAGAAACTAAGGGGTAGTTTATAACRCATTTACTRGATAAGTKTTTATTGAGTCATTTATYTTATCTGGTRAGGATGACAAGAACCGATAATCATACCAAATAAGAGGCRTGAAAACAACTGAGGTTCWYACCCGGTAAGTGAGGAAAAAGACTCTTATCCGATTAGCGCTTACCAGATAAAAGACACAACCAATCCWTTTTGATAACCGAGAACGTTAYTTGACAAGGTAAGTKAGGGTAGTATATTTTRTCGGTAAGCATTTCGTAAACGACCCCTAACCCTTGAATCTTGATAACTGTTAATTTGGAGTTAGTCYATTGTAATTACACATTAACCCTTTTAACATCGTACATTCTGCTACAAGTGGTGTGCTTTATTGTTTGGGCATTGATAAGTTGATYATTGATACTTGAGACCTATATCTTTGATATTTGGAKTAAGATGGATAAACAATCYATTGTTCATGAGGTCTTTTTAATAAGARAGTTCTTATCAAGAACCCGAAAAGAATGCAGAAATTGCTTCSATTATTGAGAATACCCTACATTTACAGTTCAAGTTACTTCTCTCTGGGATTAATTCTGACAGGCGGTTGAAACTACCAAGYTGGAGAGAACCCTTACAAAAACGCTTAAAACAAGTTTAATGATATCGATCCAAGTACACTATAGCWGGATCTTGGTTTGAGTCTTCAACTTCACCCCACATATCATAGYATATAACTTCAAATAGAGAACTCATATCAACAACTAAGTTACCATGTTGTTGTCTCATTTAAGTCTACTCAACATTTTCTTAAGTACTTAAATATTAATATAATATAAATGAATGTAATGAGTGAATT
>NW_020205721.1:0-2266 GCF_001531365.2 Cynara cardunculus var. scolymus | reverse complement strand
GTGTATGTATAATGTATAATATATATATATATATATATATATATTATTTATATCAAAGAAATAAGAAATAGGGATTAAAAGACAAATTTTCCCTTCACATGAGGGATACATGATATAGTTATGGACCTCGAAGTTAACCGAGTTAACTCGGAAGGCTTTTATGGGTTATGAAACACAAAATAAGGACCACCGTTATAATTATTAAATTTTTAGGACCAAAAACATATAAGCAACCAAAATATAAGGACCAACRGTGTAACAAAAACATGAAAAATACAAAAGTAACCATATTTCTATAACTTGCAAAATAGAACAAAKGATTAAGACCTCGGAATGGCATTCGTTATGCCGTCTCATTCTTTAACATATCCTATATTTGGTCTATTGTTAATAATGTCAACTATTCTTATAACTTCATAGAATTTAATCAAATATTAAAATTAGTAGGTGTCAAATAATTGAATATTAAAAAATAATTATAACCAATCAAATTTGGATAAAAGCTTGATTACTGTTAACCGTAATTGGTTCCACACAAAATGCGCCTTYAAGGACACCAATACAAGGATAATAGTTTGGCTCATTCAATCAGGCCCGTTTCTGATATTTTTTAGGCCTTGGGCGAACATAAAAACAGGGCCCCCACTGCAAGAAACAAGACTTTTAACAATGACTTTTGTTGTCGCTAAAAGTCCATTTATCATTAGAAATATTATATAACAACAACGTGCCATCGCTATAACTTATGAAACATGTCATCGCTATAACTTATGAAACATGTCATCGCTAAAAGGCGCATCGTCAAAACTCACTTTTCTTGTAGTGACCTTCGGTAATAAATGTTTTTCATTAGTATAAAATTGAGTACAAAAAATGTTAATAATTTGTTGAGTAAAAAAAATCTTATTTATCTATATTATAGATATATAAGAGAGTACTTAAATTTACGTACTTCTCATTATGTAATTTTAAACCAAGAGTATAGAAACTATGGTTGATAATTTTTTATAAAAAGTAAGAAAATTTTACTTTATAACAAGAAATATGTGTTATTTTGATACAAAAAGAGATTTCGTGTTAATGAAATAATCRTGAGGTCAATGAGAGATCAATAATAAAGAAGATTATCAAGGTTTTCTAGACAAGTAGACAAATGAAGATTAATAAGAATATGAAAAAAAAGATGATCCATTGAGATCTAGTAAAAATAAATAATGAATTAAACATATAATATGCAAGTTCAACAAATGATTGTTTGAGCATTTAAATAGAATCTTGTGGTATGATGGAATCCCAATGAAAGATACATAAGTCAAACAATTGATGAAAATATTTAAATTCTATTTTTTTTCTTTTTTTGCTCAATTAAAATAAGATGTTAATATTAAAAGCTTATGGAACATGACATATATAAGAGACATTACTAAAACATCTAGTAGAAAAAATTTATTGATTAATCACAAAACCATGAAACACGTCATAAATCATAAGATCAATAGATTAATTGTAAAAATAAAATTAAAATATTTTATGTAGAAGAAAAAATAGATAACAATAGTCAACAAAAACACAGATAACAATAGTCAACATAATCAAATACCAATAGTCAATAAAAATAGAAATTGATAAAAATATCTAACAAAAATATATAGCAATAGCAAGCACATGATCTTAACGTTGAATTGTTGAAGCACGAAAATAGTCAAACATATAGAGATAACAATAGCCAATATCATTGGATCTTGTTGGAGATAAAAAAAATTATAGGGATAATAAACAATAGCATATAATGAATGATCAATTAGTTTTTTTTTATTTTTTTCTCCAATGTAATTAGTTGATATATTTTTGGGTCCTTATTATCTACTAAATTATTTTTGTCTTTTATTATATGCTACAATTTTTTTGGTTTCTTTAATTTATTAAATTATTTTAGACTACTATATATACTTTAAGGGGAAAATTTAGGCCCCTTATATTTTTGGGCCCTGGGCGTGCGCCCGTGCCGCCCTCCTCCAGGGACGGCCCTGCATTCAACGGCTGGAACTAGCAGGAAATCTATGATCGAACCTAAGACATGTATTGTATTTGGGCAAAGTCATCTTACCCATTTGCCAATTGAGCAACACGCCAGACACACCAGGGATGGACCCATAATTTTTTTCAATCTATGGCATCATTTGACTATAAGAAACAAGTATAGAAATATTTTTCACAAGATCATCATTGATCTAATAGTCAACATCGAAAAATAAGATGTCTATTA
>NW_020205720.1:0-5450 GCF_001531365.2 Cynara cardunculus var. scolymus | reverse complement strand
AACCATGTTGAACCAGAAGCTCTGGTTAGAAGAACCAGAGGCGATGGATAGAAAAAGTAACCATGTTGAACCATAAGCTCTGGCTAGAAGGACCAGAGGTGATGGGATAGAAATCCCTTAAATTTGTCAACTGTTTATGTTGCACCAGAAGCTCTGGCTAGAAGGACCAGAGGCGATGGGATAAAAATCCCTTAAATTTGTTAAGTTTTCATGATTGTACCAGAAGCACTGGTTAGAAGGAAACAGAGGACGATGGACCAGAGATCCATTGATCCGTTAAGTAAGAGAAACCCGAGGTCGATGGACCAGAGATCCATTGATCTGCTAAGTATGAGAAACCAGAGGTCGATGGACCAGAGATCCATTGATCTGCTAAGTATGAGAAACCAGAGGTCGATGGACCAGAGATCCATTGATCTGCTAGGCATGAGGAACCATAGGTCAATAGACCAGAGATCCATTGATCTACGATGTAAGTTGAACCAAATGACCAATAAAACTAAACTCCAAAATTATCTAAGTCTGGTATTGCAACCAGAGGCTCTGGTATTACAACCACAGACTTAGACTATCCCATGGCCTTAGCTTGATTGTCATCCTTAGTCTTGCTTAGAAGCTTCTGTTATGACACTAAGCATTTTTAGATGGTACATTTAGTAACTAAGATTATTAATGTCGCAGATCACTATGGCGTCATTCGATCCTAGTGAATACTCGGCCGACGAATCCGGTTACGTGGTTTGCCGATCCAGAAGGAATTCATCCAACAATGAAGAGGTAGACCAATATGAGCATGAGGACACTGCGACTAGCAGAGCATCTGCTTCCCCACCAGCATCCCTATTACCCCCATCGGAGCCAATACCCGATGTGCCACCACAAACCTATCATGGTTCCAGGATTAGAGTTACACCGAGGAAAAGTGTTCCACTGCCTCGATGAGTGACATTTGAGAACTCTGCTAGAGTTAGAGGAGAGTCATCCCAAACACAGCTAGGGAGCAGGATTTCTCAAGTGGTGACCGAAGTCCCTGCATCCTACACTCGGGGCATGAATCTGGCTGAGCGAGAATGGGTGCGGAGAATCGCATCAGATACTCAAGTTCACCAGACCCGGCTGGGATACCACCACCATATCTTGAACAACGTGTCTGATGTGATGGAAGTGCACCACCAGCGTATGATGAGAAACACGGATGCCGTCATTGCTGCAAGATGGGAGATTAGGAGATTGTATCGATGGTTGGTGGTGAGTGGGATAATGATGCTGATATTAGGAATATTGATCGGATGGATGTTGTTCTAGGAAGGATGACTAGTGGTAGGATACCCCCTCTTTTTGCAAAGAAATCCAAGAACTGTTTTGATAGGCTGTAGTCAACAATGAAATTGTGATGTCTTTTGAAAAATGTTTGTCTATGTCTATTCGTGATTGAATATAAGATTTTTTTGTTTGGTTATATAAATGCTTGAATGATATCCCTTCGATGAATATCCCTTGCATCATTTAAATGATTGGAAATTATTGTTCTTGTTATTGACATATTAATGACAAAATTCCCTTCCAACTTAGGCTCTAGAAAATGCCGCCAAGAAGAGAAAACCCTGAGGTTGCACAACTCGTATCAGAACAACTATTGGCTGCACTCCCCAACATTGTCAGCCAGGTAGTAGCAGAATTGAACGCTAACTGTGTATCCCACTCTGATCAATCTACAATAATCTTCAATAAATCCATGGCAGATCTAAGATTCACAATCAAGAACTTTAGAGGAGAGTTGAGAGGATTTGTCAACTTGGTCAACTTTACTAATACGTATAGAATTTTACAAATGAGCTCATTCTCCTTACAATTACAAGACAAACTCCTATTTATATGGTCAAACTACTAAACATAGTCATAGTCAAACTTGCCTAATAAAAGTCAAACACGATGACTTTTACAATTATAGACAATATTTAACTTTCTCATTGTTAAATACTCTTTTCATTCTCCGAGACAATGTCAAGCCACTTTTTCTTATTTGCAAGCTCTTTAGCAATTGTTGTATACTTCTTTGACGTCATCGTATTTTCTATTATTATTGTCTATAATTGTCTATAATTGTAAAAGTCATCGTGTTTGACTTTTCTTAGGCAGGTTTGACTTTGACTATGTTTAGTAGTTTGACCATATAAATAGGAGTTTGTCTTTGTAATTGGAGGAGAGAGAGCTTATCTTGTAAAACACATTACGTAATAGAGAGTTTGACTGAGCTTTGAATGTTTGACCTTTTCTCTCAAAGTATGTCTTGTGTTCTTGAATATTAGATCTGAGATTCTGCCATAGTTTTGAAGATTGAAGATTGATCATCAAAAGTGGGACACACACTAACCAACCAAACAATTCCGAGCCTAGAACACCCAGAGAGTGCACTTATAAATCCTTCAGATCTTGCAACCCAAAGGAATTCCATGGAACCGAGGGAGCCGTAGGATTACTAACCTGGATTGAGAGTATGGAATATGTCCTCCATATTAGTAAATGATCTGAAGCAAACAAAGTAGAATATGTTGCGTATTTATTGCAAGGTCGAGCGCTGACATGGTGGAACTCTTTAGTTCAGACTAGGGGTAGGGAATCTGCTAACCAACTCTCATGGGAAGAGTTCAAGAAATTACTTAAAAAATGAATATTGTCCAAGAAGTGAACTCCAAAAATTGGAAATGGAGTTGTGGAACCATGAGATGAAAGGGGAAAACATAGCTACATACACTACCCGATTCCATGAATTAGCAAACCTAGTGCCACATCTGGTGACACCTGAGGAAGTTCGAATAGAGAGATATATTTGGGGATTGTCTCCAGAGATTCGAGGAAACATCACCTCGTCAAACCCAAAGACCCTTCAGGAGGCAATAGACATTGCCACCAAGCTCACAAATAATGTTGTTCGATCTGGAGAATTCGCTAAAGGAAAGAGAAAGATAGAGGAGCATGGGAATCGAAGATTTGGGAGAAGATTGGACAAAAATAGGAAAGTAGCAGGGAATTTTGGGGTTCAAACCCAGGTGGTAAACCAAGGAAACAAGCCTAAGTGCAACAAATGCCAATATCCACACTGGGGAAATTGTATCATCTGTGAAAGATGCCACAGAGGTGGTCATGCCGCGAAAGATTGCACGAAGCGGTTGTGTTTTGATTGTGGGAGTCTGGACCACATAAGGAATGTTTACCCAAAGAGAAAACAAGGAACAAATGCTAACCAAGCCCGATCAACCAATCAAGGAAACCCAGAAAGTCAAGCACGGGGCCGAGCATTTGAGATTGGAGCAAAGGAAGCTAGGTACGATCCCAATGTGGTTATAGGTACATTTCTCTTGAATAATGAATTTGCATCGGTATTATTTGATTCAGGGGCAGATAGAAGCTTTGTTTCACTAGATTTTAAGCCGACAATTGACTTAAGACCCCAAAGATTGAAAGAAGCCTATATAATAGAATTTTCTAATGGTCAAGAAATTAATGCTAAAGACATAATCATGGACTGCACATTAAGTTTAGCCAACAAGGATTTTAGCATAGACCTTATTCCAATTGAGTTAGGAAGCTTTGATATAGTCATTGGCATGGATTGGCTATCCAAAAATCGAGCTGAAATAGTCTGTTCGAAAAAGGTTATCCAAATTCCTCAAGAAGGATGTGGCCCAATTGTAATTCGAGGTGACGAGTCAGATCGAAAAATTAGGATAGTATCATGCATGAAGATGCGAAAGTACATAAAGAAGAATTATGTCGCATTTTTGGCACATGTTGTTGATAAGAAGGTCAAAGAGAAATGTATTAATGATTTCCCTGTAGTTCGGGAGTTTCCTGATGTATTTCCTGAGGACTTACCAGGACTAACCCCGCCGAGACAAGCCGAATTCGGTATCGACTTAATCCCTGGAGCTGCCCTAGTGGCAAAAGCACCATATCGATTGACTCCATCATAAATGCAAGAATTATCAGGCCAACTACAAGAATTATTGGATAAAGGATTGATAAGACCAAGTTTCTCACCATGGGATGCACCGGTTCTATTCGTCAAAAAGAAAGATGGGTCAATACGAATGTGCATTGATTATAGGGATCTTAATAAGTTGACCATCAAGAATAGATACCCTCTCCCTAGGATTGATGATTTGTTAGATCAACTCCACGGTGCTGTATACTTTTCAAAGATCGATCTGTGATCCGGATATCATCAAGTGAGAATTCAAGAGGAGGACACTCCCAAAACGACATTTAGAACCTGATATGGACATTATGAGTTTTTGGTTATGTCATTCGGGTTAACCAATGCACCGGCAGTCTTTATGGATCTAATGAATAGAGTCTGCAGACCATACCTGGATAAATTTGTAATCGTTTTCATAGACGATATACTGATTTATTCTCGAAGCAAGGAGGACCATGAGCAACATCTGAGGATGATATTAGAGCTACATCGGAACTAGAAATTATACATATAATTCTCCAAATGTGAGTTTTGGATTCATGAAGTACAATTTCTTGGTCATGTGGTTAATGAAAAAGGGATTCATGTAGATCCTGCCAAGATTGATGCCATTAAGAAATGGGAAGCCCCAAGAACCCCGACGGAAATTCGTCAATTTCTTGGTTTGGTAGGCTATTATCAGCGATTCATCGCGAACTTTTCAAAAATCGCATAACCACTCACAGCCTTAACTCAGAAAGACAAGAAATTTGTCTTGGGTGAGAAACAGGAAGAGGCGTTCGAGACCCTTAAGCAAAGACTATGTAATGCACCTATCTTATCCTTACCAGAGGGTTCAAAAAACTTTGTGCTCTATTGTGACGCATCACATCACGGATTGGGATGTGTGCTAATGCAAAAAGATAAAGTCATTGCATATGCCTCAAGGCAACTCAAAGTGCATGAGAAGAATTATACTACGCATGATCTAGAATTGGGCGCCGTAGTATTTGCAATTAAGATTTGGAGACACTACCTTTATGGTACCAAATGCACTATGTATACTGATCACAAAAGCCTTCAACACATCATTAACACGAAGATGTTAAATATGAGGCAGAGAAGATGGGTTGAGCTACTTAGTGATTACGACTGTGAAATCAAGTACCACCCTGGCAAAGCAAACGTGGTGGCCGACGCTCTGACTAGGAAGGAAAGAGTGAAGCCAATAAGGGTGAGAGCGTTAGGAGCAATAGTGAACACGAGTATGAATGAACAAATTCTCGAGGATCAAAAAGAGGCATTAAAGACGAAGAATCTGAAGAATGAAACTCTACACCACAAGGTTTGGATACCTAAGATTGGTGATCTTAGATCCATAATTTTGGATGATGCCCATCGATCGAAATACTCAGTCCACCCAGGAGCAGATAAGATGTACAAGGACCTTAAGGAACACTATTGGTGGCCTGGAATGAAGAAAGACATTGCA
>NW_020205719.1:7008-10238 GCF_001531365.2 Cynara cardunculus var. scolymus | reverse complement strand
GTCCGGTTTATCTTTAAACCGGATATCAAAGAAAGTGAAGTGTTGTCCGGATTACAAATCCGGACAAGCATGTTAGTTTATTTTCAAAGTGTTTTTATCGGATTTCTAATCCAGACAAGGAAGTTGATTTATTTTTAAAGTATGTTGACCGGACATCTAATCCGGACAAGTGATGTATTGACCGGACTTCAAGTCCGGACATCTAATCTCACATAGATTTACTCACCAAGTTTCACTCCATTGTCAAAGAGCATGGGATTATGTTATCCGAGAAGAAGATGGAAATCGGAGTTAACTCTATTGATTTTCTTGGTCTGAAGATATCTGGTGGGCAATACCAGCCACAACCTCACATTGCTCAAGAACTGCACAAGTTCCCAGGAATCCGGACGTCACAAAAAGAAATCCAACAATTTCTTGGGCTAGTTAATTATATGGCAGATTTTTTGCCTAAATTATCAAGCCACACTGTGCATTTATTCCCTATGCTAAAGAAAAATCCACCCTCGTGGGGTAAAGAACAGACTTTAGTAGTAGAAAGAATAAAGCAACTGGCTGATGTGATGCCTCCTTTAAAGATTCCTACTGTTTCTGACAAAAGGGTCCTCCAGACTGACGCAAGTGATGAGTACTGGGGGGCAGTCCTAATAGTTCAAGACAAAGCTGGTGTCAGAACAATTTGTGGATACAAAAGTGGCACGTTCAAAGATTCGGAGCAGCACTACCACTCTACCTTTAAAGAAATCCTAGCGGTCAAAAGGGGAATAGAAAGATTCCAATTCCATCTAATCGGGCACGATTTCTTGATTGAAATGGATATGTCTTCTTTCCCATGTATGCTCCAGTTCAAAAGAAAGATTCTCCCAGAGGCTCAACTTTTGAGATGGGCAAACTGGTTCTCTCAATGGAAATTCACTGTGAAACATATCAAGGGGTCAGAAAATATCCTAGCAGATTTTCTGTCCAKACCAAAAGGTTATAAATATGATGTCCCAAAAGACATCCAGATCATCCACAAAGCCAAGGTCCTTCCAATGGTATTTCCTGTCGAGAATGCAAGTTCTTCCAGCTCCCCTGTTCCACACACTTCTCAAACTCCACATCAGGTTGATCCAGCTGAAGGTATCGCAGTTGTACCACAAGTCCTTCCAGATGAAGTAACATAAACCATTGCTGATCTCACTTTAAGAGAGAGATCCCAGTTGAATTACAAAACGTTTTTCACCATCATACTGAAGAAGCGTGGTCTGTTCATGAGAAACCTTCAGTTCCATCCGAATTACCCATACCTAAATGTCTTCCATATTCATGACTTACATAGGTTACCAAAAGAAGCCCTTTGTTTTTTCTGGTATCCATTCGAGTCTCATACCATAGCAATATCGTTCAACTCAGCCAAACTAATCAGCTACATTTTTTAATGTCAGTTTGATAGTCCGCCCCCAGGGGTAAAGAACGTGTTCACCCTTCTCTAGTCATTCCTCCCGGCTCATCAATGGATTCAACGATTAGCTGTCTGCTTCAAGACCTATGTTGTAATCATGTTTAGAAGACCCTGCTCCTTCTTACCTCATACGGCTCTTCGACAACAACAATCGTTGGTCTACCACTCTCCATTGTCATTCATTCATGAATGGAATGACCGCAACCCAGGCAGCTCGCACTACGAATGGTCCCAACCAAAAAAAATATATAGAAACAAGGCGGATCTTAGCCAGTGCTAACCTAGTTGATCCAGATTCTATCCCAGAACAAGTCCTAAATAATGAAAGCCTTTGGCGCTCCGATCACCCTGTTTCTGCATCATGGGATGAAGCGCTTAAAGAYTGGTATCGGACTCATCTCACAAAGAAATTAGACACTTCTGATGATGAAGACGATAATGAGGACAATGAACGTTATGATCCCAGAGAAAATATGTATGATCCTTATGAAGATGATCCGTCTCATCCTGACTCTCGCTGGAAATAATTATCGTAGTTAAAATAAAATAAGTGTCTCGACTTAAAGACAAAATTGTGATGTAATAATGATGTAAGCTTGTAGTCACCTAGTTGTGATGTAAGCGCTTACCTCATTTAGTTTGTTTTCTAGTTTGAATTATTACTAGCTTTTGTCATGCTTATGTCATGCTTACATAAGGGTGCCTTTTCCTTCACTATAAAAGGAAGGCTTCCCCTCTTTTGTAAATCATCCTTGGAAAAGAAATACAAGTCTCTTTCTTATATCCTCTCTTGTTCTTAAGTTTAAGTTGATGTTCTTCATGCTTTCTCTTATACAAGCTTCTTAGTTTTCCAGTTACAGACCAGTCTTCCTTAGTCTCCCTGTCTCCCAGTCTTGGGAATCACCCTTTGGTATCAGAGCCACACCACCGTTCCCCCTCCTTTCTCTTTTAAGGTTTGGATTAGTATGCTTTATGACTGCCGTTTTATACGGATCTCTCATATCAGAAAACGAATCTAGAAGATAAAGTCGAGTGATCCGGTATTATGCCTTAGATGTTGTTGTACTCTCATCTTCTTGATAAAAATTTGTAAGTCGATGCCAGAGAAGTCGCATCTATATTTTTAAAAAGAAGTGAGAATAGATCTTTGATCTAAGGAAGAATATCATACCGAATCATGAACTCAGATCTTTCTTACTCCCGTTCATCTTCAAACTCCTCAAGTTTTCGTCAATCTTCAGCTTCCAAAATAGATCAGTTATATGAAATTTCTTATGTCCCAGATGATTCCAAAATACCTTTATCTAGTATGCCCATAGTTAACCCTTATAGTGTTTTTTCTAAGCCAACTTCCTCTTTTTCAAAAAAAGTAAAAAATTAATAGGATCTAGCTCAAACCAACAAGTAAAGGAATTCGTTCAGGCATCCAAGTTCGACTCACACCAACTCCCGGCCACTTCAGCCGAACACCTAGTGACATTATCCCTACCCACAGACCTTCCCAGACACTGCCTAGCTCAAGGATATACTCATATCCATTTCGGTGCTATTAGACTTGCCCTTACCTTCCATGATAGGAAACGTCTTCCAGCGTTCTCCCGTATCGCCTTGGTCGACACCAGATTTGTAGAATACCAACATGCTTGCATAGGTACTATACAAACAACTTTAAACGCAGGAACAATTTTTGTCACTTTTTACCCAAACTTCAATATGCCTCTCAATGATCTCTCACTACATACAGCCCTCAAAGCCTAGATACAGATAGGTGGAACTGTCCAAGTTA
>NW_020205719.1:2797-6852 GCF_001531365.2 Cynara cardunculus var. scolymus | reverse complement strand
AGAAATGGGTAACCAATTACGAGCAGATCCATCAAGCCCCTGTCCAAACAAACACGGCCCCAGATTTCATCCGACATGAAAATGGAATGGTTGAAGTCAAATTCTCAAACAGAGAATCAAAGGCGGACATATTTCCAACTATCGGCATGATCCAACCGATAGAATCATCAACATCGTTGTAAAAAGACCAACATTGTTGGTACGACGTATGCAACTGCCAAGATTGCTTGGATGAAGCATACAAAGTTGATTATGATGAAGATATTCCCCAAAAGGGTTCTCAACGAAAGTTAAAGAAGAGATATGAGGCAGGAGATCCAGCTGTTGGACTCCTAGGTGAACCATCAGGCAAGTTCGATTACTATGTTCTGTATGGAAACTCACCTTCCAAACCAAACCCAACCCTCAAACCTTGCCATACTCCACCTTCTCAAAAACCCCCTACCCAGTCCCAAAGCGAATGTCGTGTTATAACCCCAACAACCCCATCTGAGTACCAGGAAGAATTTCCACCGCTCAGTCCTTTYGAACATCCCCACCAAAGAACGAGGCACGATTGGAAGATCAGAACACCTACGACCATAAGTTCCTTTGGAATCCCCGCCACAGTTAGTCATGCTGAAGCCACTCTAAACTGGCAGAGTGAAAATGTTGTTACCCAAAACAAAGTTCTCAAAACTATTTTGGCACAACAAACAAAGCTGACAAGGACACAAGAGGTTCTTACGACGAAAGTACAGACTCTTGAAGGTATGATCTCAGAGATCAGGTTTAAGATACAAGGGCACCACAATGAGCTTATCCAGATAGTTAAGAATAGCCCTTCACAAACCTCCAACTCTTTCACCCAAAAAGAGTCAGAAATAAAGTTCCTAAAAGCCCAGCTTACGGATCTTGAGAGACAGCACAAACAAAAACGATTGTCAACTCTGGCTGAAGATCCATGGAGGTTACCTTCCACTTCCTATATCGGCACTGCATTTGATCCACAGCCACTTCCCTCATCACCATTCATCCAGACATCCCCATCAGTTATGTTATGGGCCTCAGAAAAAGAAAAAAGGTCAAGCAAACCTACTTTGGTTCCTACCAGATCTCAACAAGCCCTTGAAAGAACTGAGATAGCCTCCTCCAGTGGTACAAAAGAACTCCCAGAAGACACACCTATGGTTGCCTCCTCAAAGCCACCCGGAGTTTTACCAATAGAAGAAATAAACCCTACTTCTTCTTTCTTACGGTCTTTGACTCATTCCAATACCCTTCCAGCATCCACTGTTGTTGTGGCACCAATCATCTCTTCCTCAAATGAAGAAGTTGATTTTGACCCAACAGAAACATTCGAACACCTGTTCATGACAGAGCCAGAAACAGGTTATCGCGTTGATTCGGAAGTAGAGGATGGACCCAGTGACACTGGTTCAGAGACAACACCTCAAAGACGGGCCAAAGCTCCAAAAGGTGATACTAAACAACAGTTCACCTTTGATGACATCCCTCCATCAAGATGGATGCATTGAAATGCAAACATGGTGTAGTGCAAAACTTCAATACTATGACATCRACATAGTAGTCAAAAGGTTCATAACCAGGTGCCAAGGACGACTCAGAGATTGGTACTTAAGTCTTGGAGAGTATCGGCAACTGCAGATCCAGCAATCTCAGTCTTCTAAAGAACTCATTCATAAAATATATGTTGAGTTCATAGGTAATCCAATCGAGCACACTACCCATGCACGAGAAGAGTTTCTGAAAATGAAGTGATGTTCATATCAAAAAAAGGATATGGAAAGACATTATGATCGCATGTCCAAAAGGTTTTATTGTCTAAACGGACCAGATGATGTGAATCTCAAACAAATCTTCTTAAACTCCTTCCCAGAAACTTTAGCAAATGAATCATTTAGATTCTTGGAGCTGAAGGGAATCACAGTTGCTCAACCCTCAATAGGAGAACTCTACCAGCTGGTAATGAATGCACTCGCTAAGCTTTGCAACCAGAGAAACTTCTTTGCTGATCTCGAGAAGACTAGCAAAACCCTTCGTACAGCTTGTGATGACAAGTATTTACGAATAAAATGCAAAGAAAGTTCTTCTTGTGATTGTTTTCACAAAGGAAAGACGTCCTCTTTCGAGAAAAGAAGAAAGCCTTTTGTCCCACAAAACAGACAGAACAAAAGATGGAAATTCCTGAAACGGAAGCCACAACGGGGTCGGAACACGGATAGGTGCTACATATGCAACAAAAAGGGGCACTTTGCAAGAGACTGCAAAGACAAGAGAAAATCCCAGGCGCTGATTCAGACACTCAACCGAATTGAGCCTGTCGACATCTTTGATCTAGAGTCTCTCTACTCTCTTGATGATGAACTTAATGATCAGTCATTATGCTTAATTGCCTTTTTAGACTCTTCTGATGAAAAATCCGAAATAGAGTCTCATCCAGACATTGAAGTTTTTATGATAAAGCCTCCTCCCGTTTTCCAAGCAAGCCATTTTCCTCTCCCACACATCCCACATGTTTTACCTGTACAAAAATCTCAACCAGTTCCTTTGGCCAAGGTACACCTTCTCACCACGACGTATGCCAAACCTATCTCGGTTGTCGCCTTTTTTGATACTGGGTCTTCTGTTTCAATACTGAATCCCAATATCTTACCCAGCAGCTACTGGAGGCCACATAACCAGCATTTTCTTGCAGCCAATGGTGATACTTTTGTCATTGACCAAATCAGTATCCCGGTTTACATTCGACTTTTTCCTAAATGTGTGGTTAAACACAGGCTATTAGGATCCAGTTCGCATGGCAAGGACCTTCTGATCGGTTTCGACATACTCCATACACTACCAGGATTGAGGTATGCAAAATAGGGTCTACAATACAAGAGTTTCCTAAATCCATGGAGCTCTATTCCACGACTCTTCATGGCATCAGACATCACTATGGATAGTCTCAAAGTGCAGATTATTTAATCTTCTTGTGCCTCAAATCACACAGAGTTTTTAAAGAAAAATGGATCTCCACTATGGTTAAATCCTTCGTTTTTTGTTACACTCCCATTCAAACAAAACGAAGATGTTAACCCCACTAGAGCGAGCCACCCAGGTATGAATCCAGATCACTACCAGCGTGCAACCCAGGAGTGTTTAGAATTGTTAAACCAAGATCTCATAGAATCAACTACATCGCCATGGGCATGTGAAGCATTCTATGTCAACAAGAGGAGTGAACAAGTTCGTGGCAAGCTTAGGCTAGTCATAAATTATCAACCCCTCAACCAATTTTTGGCTGATGACAAGTTTCCTCTACTACAAAAGAAGTCATTGTTCCAGTCTCTCGCAGATGCAAAGGTTTTGTCCAAGTTTGATGTAATAGTATGGTTATTATTTTAGTTATATATATATATGTTATGTATATATGTTTGGATATGTGTGTGTATATTAGTTTAAATAAAGAAAAGAGGGGGAGTCGGCTATTGAGCCGTCCCTCACTTCCCCTTGTGGTTGTGTATGTATATATATATAGTTGTTGTGAAGAAAAACACATACATACACCTAATATATTTGGAAAGTTGCTCTTGAGAGTTTTAAAGATTTGCACAGGAAGAAGAAGAAGGTCTCAAAAGGTTTTGATTCTCATTTCAAAAAGGTGAGTGTTTAGAGCTTTGAATATGAATTGCTTATATATAATTTGATAAGCGTTTTAGAACTGGTTATTGTGGATTCAATTGCATTTTATGTTGATTCTTGAGTAATCCGTACAAGTGATGTCCGGATTGATATCCGAATGATTAAACCATCCATGCTTTCTGTATATTGTTTAAATCGGACAAGAGGTCACGGGATAACTTATAAACCGGCCAAGAGGTGACCGGATATTGTTTAAACCGGACAAGTGGTGACCGGATAATGTATAAACCGGCCAAGAGGTGCCCGGATATCTTTTAAACCGGACAAGAGGTGATCGGATAATGTGTAAACCGTTCAAAAGATTTAAGTGATGTATTGACCGGATTGTTTTAAATCGGTCAATGGTTGGGCCATGTGTTGTCCGGTTT
>NW_020205719.1:0-2282 GCF_001531365.2 Cynara cardunculus var. scolymus | reverse complement strand
AATGGCGGTGTAACCGCGAGAAACATAAATATGTTATGTTTCGGAACAGGTTTGATTCTAAACTGATTGTTTGGAATGTATATTGTTTGTATGAGATTATACACTCACTAGACCTTTGGGTCTAACGCTCAGATGTTGGACTAACCTGTTTTGCAGGTCAGCGTACTTTGAAAGATAAAGGCAATGGAAAAGTCTGAATGATGATAATAGTTTGTTCATATATGTATTAAAGATACATTTTGATAGTCTATGTTTTGTAATAATACTATTTTAGTATTATGAGTATGATGATGTGAATTATATGTATTTGAAATGTGAGGGTTGTTACAGTTGGTATCAGAGCCTTAGTTTAAGGGATCTGGGTATTTGCGAAATACTTAGACTTAAACTAGAGGTGTGGAAGGTTACGATAATAGGTTTCACTAGGTCTATGAACATGTGAACATGTTATAGCTGAAACTACTATGAGAAAGGTAGATTATATATGACTGATATAATCTGAGTTATGAGTGGACATAAGGATAAATGTGTTATTATGTTATGATTATGAGAATAATCATGTGTGTTTAAATGTGACAGAAAAGGTTATATACTGATAAATGGCAGATAATCCCAATCAATCCAAAAGGACCTCTGCTGGCTATGGAAGAGGTCGGGGAACAAGGAATGTTACGCAAGAAGAGAATCCAAAAAATGTAATAGAATCACGAAGTCGTAGTAGAGGACGAGGAAGAGGTCGAGGTACTAGACAAGAAACTCGTGGGGAACAGGAATTTTCGGCTCAAGAAAGTTCAATGTCTGGCCGAGGTCGAGGAAGAGCGAGGGGTGGACATAATGTTTCCGACCCTGAATATATTACTCAAGATATGTTAGCAGCTGATTTGGGAAAATTTCAGGAGATTTTGGTAAATTTGTTGAAACATACAAACCAAACTGATCCAAATGTGGAAAGAAATTTTGAGCAAGAGGAAGTCGGAGCTAGTACACCGGTAACTGGTACATCTGTACTTATTACTGCATCCTCAGAACAAAAGGGAGGAGATATCAAGATGTTTCTTGCGTGTAAACCTCCTAAATTTTCTGGTGAACGTGATCCTATTAAAGCTATGTGCTGGCTTAAGGAGATTGAGCTGAGTCTGCAAATTAGTAAAAGTGCAGAAGAAGAAAAAGTTATGTTTGTTGTATCTCATTTGAGATCAAGTGCTTTGTACTGGTGGGAAGTTCTATCTAGTTCAGATCCGAATATTCTGAAAACTATGGTTTGGGAAAAATTTGTAGTAAAGTTTAAGATGCAGTATTGTTCCGAAGCTGCAGTTCGAAAATTGGAAGATGATTTCTTTTGTCTTGAGCAAGGAAATATGTCAGTTCGCCAGTATACTGAAGTTTTCATGGAACAATCTAGGTTTGCTGAAGCCTATATTATATCTGAAAATAGTAAGGTAAGAAAGTATATCTGGGGATTGGAGGCAAATCTTAGAAAGTATGTGATATCTAGGAATCCAACAACATTGCAGGCGGCAGTTGATGCTGCTGAAATATTGGAGCAGGATACTAACCGACAATCGCAAAAAGGGTTGGAGAGAAAAGAAAGGGGGAAGTTACTGTTACTGATTTTCGTAGACCAAGGTTTATGGAAAATGTGAACCGACCACTCTCAAGGTTTAATGATAAGGCGTGTACCCGATGTCATAAAATACATCAGGGAAATTGCAATACAGAATCTCGAGTATGCTTTAAATGTCAGGAACCTGGACATATAGCTCGAGACAGTCGAGTGACGCGGAGATGTTTTATTTGTAATTCACCCCAACATATAAGTATTGATTGTCCGCAAGCAAAGAATAGAGGATTTGGTTTTGCTGGAGGCCGAGGATCTAGATATTCTGGGGGTCGAGGATCTGGGTATGTGCCGACAGGTCGTAGGCAAGTGGATAATCGTGTTAATACTAGTGGACGAGGAGGAACAAGACAGATAGAGTCTAATGCAAAAGGGAGAGCCTTTCAAATGACGAGAGGTGAGGCAGAAGAGCATCCTGAAGTGATGACAGGTACATTTCTTGTTAATTCAGTATGTACCAAAGTTTTATTTGATTCGGGTGCAAATTGTTCTTTTGTGTCACCATCATTTGTTCACTGCGCACATTTAGAATCTAAAGCGTTAAGTGAGGATCTAATTGTGGAAACAGCAAATGATAGTGAGTTTGGGTGAAGGAAAGAATTGATGAGTGTGTTATAAGTATAGAAGGATGTGAGGTGCCTATACAGTTATTTCCTTTACCTTT
>NW_020205718.1:0-5422 GCF_001531365.2 Cynara cardunculus var. scolymus | reverse complement strand
AGATTGTTTAGATAGGTTTCTTATACCTTATCTTTCCGCAGATAATCTTGTAAAATCTGTATTGATCTTATTTATCAATATATATTTTAAATTTGAAAATTGTGTTTGTATTCATCCCCCCCCCCCTTCTACAAACTGTTTAGTATTCTTGTAGACCCTTTTGGGACCAACAACCTCTTAATGGTTACAAAAGGCTTTTAACGATTTAGGGGTTAGGGCTCCCCTAAATGATTCAGAGGGTCTTCTTCCATTTTTGCCCTCTCCTCAAACTTCAACAGGCAACAGCTCCTCCCACCCTCCTTCCTCTTTCCAATCGATCTCGTCTCCTCCCACGCCTCCCATGCCTCCAGTCACCGCCCCTATAGCGATAATCCCACAATCGCCTACTGTTTCCTTCCCTCTGTTGCTCTCTCTCACTGCTCATCTCTTCCTCCTGCCTTTCTTGCTCTCTCATTACTCGTTTCTTCCTCGCTGGTTTCTCGAATTTTCTTCTGTTGATATGTGGCTTATCTTCTGTTTCTAGGGTTGCTATGAAGTTTTGATTCCGTTACATAAAAGGGTTAGATTCATCATTCATGTCATTTTTTTGGTTCAATGTAGTTGATTTTTGTGGTGTATAAAATCTTTGGAAATAAGCCACCATTGTGGATTGTTACTTTAATTTGTTAATTACAGTACTGGTAATTTGCTTGTCTCCATTGTTGCAATCCTTGATGGGTTATATACATAATTGTTCAACATACGAGATTTACATAAATGCTTATGGTTTTCTTTTATGAGCATAGAGCACCCACTGTTTGATAAAATTCATAAATGAACAACGCATGTTCAATTTGAAGTAGAACGTGCAATGGAGCTTGCTTAACTTTGCAAATTCTTCTTCTGCTAACCCCATTGAAGTTAACACATCCCCTTCATCTCCCTTTCTTGGTGTCTTTGGGTGCTTCTAATTTCGATTGACAATCCAAGGAACCAAGATTCTGATAGGTTAATAGTTGTTAATAATTGGAAACCAAACCTCTGTTAAATAAGCAAAAAGATGTTGCCTTTTTATATTAATAGTTATGAAATCATGATGATACATCCTAATTAACGTACGAGGGTTAAAATGGTGATTTATTGTCATTCAGAGAACAGTTACCAAACAACATTATTTCATTCAGCATTTAACTATTCTGACCCTCTTAACCGTTCTGACTTCTTAACTATTCTACAGTAAATCATTCAGCAACTGCCAAACAGCCCCGAAAAAAAGTGACCTAAATGCTTATTAATGTAGTATAGATAGTGAGAGAGGAGAAAACTTTTGTTGGTAAGGATTATGTGTAGTGATGGATGGTTTGGGGGATGTACCTGAAACCCGTGATATTACTTTCTTGTTCAAAGGGAATTTTTATATGGTTTTGAGAAAGTGATAATGTTTTCATTTTTGAATAAAATATAAATTTGAAAATATTATAAAATTTTGAAAAAAAAAAATTACACCGATATCAGAATCAAATTAACCTTTTTAAAAGTTCTTGTGTTTTGGTGTAATTTTCTTAAATGAATTTTTTAATTATAATTTAATTTAGGTTTAGTAACAAATAAATTTAATTTTGGTTTAATAATATAATTTTTTTATAAAGATAATAACTAAAGTATTCTGTTAGAACTCAATGATTATCCTAATTATATTTTAGATTTTTTATATTTAAAGTGAGATGTTTATCCGATATTTGATCATGTTTATCTGCATTTAGTTACACGAATTCAAATATGGAGCTTTAATAAGTAGTATTTATGCACAATTTACTTGTAATCATAAATTTTAAGTAATATACATCAATAAACAGTACTTCGTGCATAAAAAATGGTTTTTAAAAGTTTTTGTCAAATGCTTTATAATATAATATAGATAAGACCCATTATAATTCCAAACCAACCCATCAAGAACCACTTTGACTCGTTATACCTCAATCCAATCCAATTAGGTCTACCTAGACACATTATAACCCACTTAGACTCGTTAAGGAGAATAAGACCTATTATAGCCACTTATTTCAAAGGAGCACTTTGACCCGTTATACCTCATTAGATCCATTTATTTCTAAATAGACACTTTCTGACTCACCAAGTGCATTACCACCCACTTAGCCTCATTAAGAAGAATAAGACTCGATATAGCCACTTATACAAAACAAGCCGTTAATGACCACTAAAACCCGTTTTACCTCAATTTTGTGAATATATCAACTCGTATCTACAGGTCTACATCTCCATATATTTGTACTCTTCCACTATTTTGAGTTCTTTAAAAGCTTTGCATCTCCATTTTGAGTTCTCAATTTAAGATTCGATTGTGGGTCTTTGAATTTAGGATTTGAAATTGTCGATTGATTTAGGGTTTTTAATTTAAAAACTTAATTTAGGGTTTTGATTTTAATGAATTTTTCGTTGACGTTCATATAGTTATGCTTATTTAATGTTCTTGATTAGTATGTTAATTGTTTGAGTGGTGCTGGTTGGCATAGAAATACACGGATGGTGGTGATTGGTGCTTCACAATTTGATCACCGGAGACGATAGGAGGTGCAGTATGTATGCATGTCGTTGATTGGAGTTGGGTGGTGCAAAAACCAAGTAAAGGGTATATTGTGGTGAATGTTGGTAGGTGATGGTTGGGGTTATTGCAGGTGTGATGAAGGTTCACAGATGGTTCTTATTTTTATTTGGTGCTGCTTTCTTGATGGTTATGATCTTTGAACTTACAGATTTGTTTAGGATTTTTGTTTTTGGTTGTTAGAATTTTGGTTTTTTGATTAGTTTTTTTGTTTATTAAGTTTGCCGGAGAAGATGACCGGAGGGGGAGGTGTTGTCGGAGAAGATGACCGGGCAATCATGTCGGGACTCGAAAGGGAGGGGGTAGCGTGTGGGAGCTGGGTATAAAAAATAAAATAGAATAAATAAAAGACAAAATAAATAGGAAAGACCTAAATACCCCCATTTAATGTCAACTTTTAAGGAGAGTTAGTTTGTAGGATCAAAAGTGTAATATAGTGAGAACCGCAATGACCAAATCCGAAACAAAATGACAACTATAATGATCAAAACTGTAATTAGTTTAAACGATGGATGAGAATTGATGGTGGGTGTCAACCACAAGGACTAAAAGTAGAATTTACTAAGTATATATATTTGATGTATATCAAATTAATTCGTAATATATTTGTTTAATTTTAAAAAATGATACAAAGACTGGAACACCCTTTAACTGTCCTTGTTAAAAGCCGTTAACCATAGAGACTAGAAGTGAAATAAAGTGGCAACTAGAGTAACCAAAAGGGTATTTAGTTTGAAATAAGGATGAGATAATAATGAGTGCCAACCATGAGAACCAAAAGTGTAATTTACTCTTTATATTATTTCTTTTAGATGAATTGTTTGAGTATATATATAAAATTAACATCAGGAGTTATTTTTAAATTAAAAGAACAAACTTTAAAATTACTTGTTGGCATTAACTTTGTAAAAAGAGTGAAACATGCTTTAGAAACTAGAGTTGTGCGTTTTGCATGACTAGTCTAGTTCTCAATAATGCAAGAGTTGGGTAATATGGTGATTCCCCAGAGTTCTTTTCTAATAACCTTTAGAATGAACTACAAAACACCCATTCTCTTAATATGGTCCCCGAGTAAATATTTTGCACATGGTCATTTTCCCCAAAGATCATTACAATCAAGTCCTTAATGGTATCATCTGTAATTTTCATGACATTTTCAGGGATATTTTGGTTGATTTATGTACATACTATTATCATTTAATTTTGTTTACTTTTTAACATCTAAGAAAAAAACTCTTGTACTTCAATTAGTTCCACTTAGGTCAAGTTACACATAGTATTTTGACCCACTTAGTCCTATTATGAAAACAGGAGTGTTTAAGTTGTATCAACATATAAATCATTATTAATACTCAAACAATTGCATTTTATTTAGGGTAATAATATTGAAGAACATACCTCCCAAGTTTGCCATTGATTGACTTCTTAGCTTTTCTCGAAATCTACAAGAGAACAAAGAAGAAGAAGTGAGGGAGCAACCCTTGATTGGAAAAAACCATACCAACATTATTATGACCTCTATATGCCCAAGAAAAAACACATATATATGCTTGTTTCACCATTTTACCTGTGACAACTCTGCATTGTGGGATTTCAGGTTAGTACTTTATTTCAGTATCTTGATTGAAAACTAAGTCTTTTTAAGATTTAGCCTCAGAGATCGTCTTGTTAGTCTGATTAGGTCATGTTTCGACGGTAGCTAACCAAGTTAATTCATGCAAGCCAGTTAGTCTTGAAATATTTCACAAAAAGATAAAGTTGATATTTTAGTCTCGTTCTCTTAAAATTCAAAAATATTCCAAAGTTTCAATTTTCTTTTATTATTTAGTTGTCTATTATTATGATTATAGGAGTGGAGTTTTAAAATCTTTTGTCAAATTGTTTTGTTTATTTAAAATTATTAGGGACTAGTATTAAAAACATCTTGGGCTTGGGCCTTTAAAGGCCAGCTCATTCCTTCTCTAAGAAGCCTCATATAAATATCCCTTTCCTTTTTAAAATTCCTCATTCTCCAAAATTCAAGCTATACCGTCCTCTCTTTCTCTAACATCATTACCTTCCAACCGATCCCATTTCCTTGCAAAAACTCAAGATTTCTGTTGTTCTTGAGACTTGTTTGTTTYATTCGGTCAAGAAAAAAGTATGTTTTACGAACTGTTTTATTCCCTTTTAGTTGTTCAAACTCCTTTATCTTTATACTCGATTCTTTAAATAAATTTATGAGATTTAAAGAGGAGAGATTATTCATTAAAGACCTGCATGTGTCTTTATTTGATGATAATCTATGACCCAAGATTCTTTAGTCTCTAAGAAAGAAGAAGAGAGTTCTTGCAGTGAGGTCCGATCATATTCTCAGATGATTAAATCTTGCATGCATCTTTAAATTGATTTTCTCATCTTGAAAGCTTGCTGGAGTCGGAAATTTTATTGTTTTATTTATTCTCTGGAAATTATTAAAGTTGATGTTTTTTTTGGTATTAAAAGTTTTGATTCTTGAAAACGTTGAGCTCGAGACCCTCCCCATCATTGCTGTCATTCTTGGGCATGCAAACAATCTTGGGAGGCGTATGACTCAAGGTTGAGAAATTCTTGAAAAGAGTGTTAAACCTACTCAAAATCCCTTGTTTTTGATAGATGGCGGCTGCCATCATTATTTTGGGATGACATTTAATGATGTCATTAATAAGGTTTTAAAAGGTTCCTTTTTATTTAAATATTAAAAATATCGGCTTTATTTTATGAAAATATTTGATGGCTTTGCATTGGAACCAACTTTGCCCTACCTAAGTCAAGGAAACCATTAAATTAATATAGCGCTGG
>NW_020205717.1:4430-6144 GCF_001531365.2 Cynara cardunculus var. scolymus | reverse complement strand
TGTTAAAACCCAGATCTGACAATAGAACAATTTAATAAGGAAATTCAAGAGAAATTTGTAGAAGAAAAAGATATTGAATTGAAAATTACAAACTCTCAAGAACCCTAATCGACTCTCATATGATGTATCTGAATCTATGTGTTTACAATAAATTCTCTATTTGCTCTCGTACAATTTTCTTTACCTGAAACACTACTTATATATGCAGTAATTCATGATAACTGAATAAGATAAGCATTATCCAGAATAGGATTCGCCTTATCCAGAATAGGATTCTGAAGATAGTCGTCTGAAGGACCAGAGGATAGACCGACCAGAGAGGCTTTGGTTCTCCAGAGGCTCTGGTCAATACAACCAGAGGCTCTGGACCTCTTCACAGAGGCTCTAGTGGTCAAAACAAACAGAGGCTCTGGACCTCTTCACTGAGGCTCTGGTGTCTCTTTACAGAGGCTCTGGTTCTTCTTACAGAGGCTCTGGTCGTCCATACTTGGTCGATTTAGCACAGTGGCTGGTCTTCTTTCAGACTTAGACGATTTGGCACAACAGCATCTTCAGATGTTCCATTCTTAGCCCAGATTGCTTAATAAAACTTTTGAGATAATTATTAGGATCAATTTGATGCTAACAATCTCCCCCCAAAGTTTTATGAAGCAAGCACCTTCAAGAAGTCTTCAGATCTTCTCCCCTCTGCTTTCTTGATTAAAGCTTTAGTGTGCTTTGCATGGATGGAAATTTTCAAGCTCCCCCCTGAATGTAGCTCTTTGTTCTTCATTTTCAACTCTTAGATCAAATCAGATTCAATATGAATGCAGCACCACTGATTGCACAAGATGCAGCTTTAATCTGCTCACAATCCATCACATTCTTTGAAGCACAAAATAGCCACTCACCCCAAAAGTAGCAAATTCATCCAAAAAGGGATAAATAAATGTGTGAATTACTTGACAAAACAGTGCAAACAGTCTTATGRCAAAGAAACTTTCATTGAACCGCAAGTTGAGTAGGAATTCAGCTTTAGAGCTTGATTCAATTGAAGATAACTTGAATAACCAAAGCAAACATCATTATTATTGAGAACCGGAGAGAAGAATTAACATTTAAGCTTTATGACTTCAAGAAACAGCAGGTCAATTCAAAGAAAATTGACAGAATTGCTGTTAATGCTTCTAAGGGCAAAACATGAAGGAATTTGCCATAAACATGTAGGATAGGTGATAACAGGCAAGAAAAAAAAACTTTAAGCTATATTAGATTCAAATCCACAAAAAGAGAAAAGATGAAAGAATACTCAAGATATTGGCGATAAATATATGTTTGGCAAATAAAATGCCAATTGCCTTAGGCTGTGAGTACCATGAACTCTTGCTAAAACGCCTACGCGTAGATTTGACAAAATCAAAGTTCAATAAGTCGACTGACTCCAAGAAACTCTATAGAYCWAAAGATTMAAGATYAAAATAGGTTCGAATTCATCCAAGAACAAATCCCTTAAAAGGAATTTGATTAAAACATTTAAACATATGATGAAATCAGAGTTTTTGGGACCAAACTACAGTCGAACAGAAAGCAGTTCATGAGAGTATTTTTCAAGAAAATTGAATCTACTGCCAGAAAGATTGTATCGATAGAAGTTAATCGATTTGGCTTTGATACCACTTGTTAAAACCCGGATCTGACAATAGAACAATTTAATAAGGAAATTCAAGAGAAATTT
>NW_020205717.1:0-1447 GCF_001531365.2 Cynara cardunculus var. scolymus | reverse complement strand
CAGAGCCTCTGAGATGGCTCACAGAGGGTCTGCGGATTTCGTCTTCTGTGAAGATTATGTTCCAACTGTTTTTCAATGGTTATTAGCTGTATGTGCTTCTCACGTGACTAGGACTTAATCGACTTTATTTAGACGGCTTAGATGATTTCAAGAGTCAAGATCTTGTCAGTAAGGTCGTTAGGAACTATATAAATAGCGGCTAAGGCCTTTGTAATTTGTGTGCTTCCGTATTGTAATCGTCAATTTTTCAATTGAATGAATTGAAAAACCTTTGAAGCAATTCTTCTGCATTCATCTTCTTCCTCATCTTGACTGTGTGTTCTTGGTTTATTTACTCTGTTCTGTTCTTATTATTGTTTCCGCTACACTTTAATCATCTTAGAGTTCATTCAGAGTATTAGATCAATATCAAAGTTGAATTTAAGGTCCAACACCTTTGATGAGAGTGCCATATCCTTTGATAGTGCCCTTGCTGTTGTCTCCAAAAGTCACAGATCCTCTAGATTTTTCAATGAAGGAGGATAGTTGACTTTTATCACCAGTCATGTGCCTGGAGCAACCTGAGTCCCTATACCATGGTTGCACATGCTGGTCCTGCAATACAAATTAAGGGGTTTTAGGCACCCATTTCATAATGGGTCCTTGTTTGTTAGTAGGGGAGTTCACACTCTTTTCATTGCCCTTAGCTTTTGCAGGCTTGGGTTTATTTGCCTTTCCCTTGCCCTTGGGTTTGGGCTTTTTCACGTTTTCATTGGTTTTAACTTTGTATCGATAAACGTGTTGTGAAAAGGGGCAGTGATGTGTCAACATGTGATTCCTCAGGTTTTGTAAAAGAGTTAAACATTGACAATGATGATGCTTTGGATCTGTATGTCTAACTTTCTTTTTATTCGATGTAAACAAAGAAGTAAATCTAGGTGTAAATCTTGTCCTAGCTTCGGTAGTTTTTACAAACTTCCTATCTAGTTCAAATTTTTTATTTGGAAAGGTATTTGGCTTTACTTCTTTTCTCCTGAGGAAGGTCTGCTTATCTTCAGTTGGATGGAAAGAAAAGTGATGATTAATACTCTCAGAGGCAGGCCACTTCTGTTTTTGCTCATGAGTGAACTTGATAAACCTGAAAGATGTACTAGGGCCTTGAAAGTTATCTTTGGCAGATTTACTATCTTTCAGTTTTTTCTTTTCTTTGTCTGAAGTTTTCATCGATGAAGGAATACCAGATTTCATTGAGGCATTTGAGTTTTGATTCTTCTTATCCTCAATGATCTTTGATGATTCACAACTCATCTCTTCTTCAGATTCAGAATCAAGAAAGTCTTTTGCGGATTTCTCAAAATCAAAATGATCATGGATTGAATTAGAAGATGTGAGTTCAGAGGTTGATGCTTCAGAGTGATCTGTTTGAGGTTTCATCGATTCTGACTTTGATGAACTTGCAATTTTACTT
>NW_020205716.1:0-5471 GCF_001531365.2 Cynara cardunculus var. scolymus | reverse complement strand
ACTGCATCAGTCGACACAGCGACTGATTGTATGATTCAGCAAACGCTCGGGCAACACTTTAGCGACTCTACTGTGATAATGATCGCCCATCGTATCACCTCTGTGCTTGATAGCGACATGGTTTTGGTTTTAGAACAAGGTTCGTTAAGCAACTTCGTTGGCCCTGACATTCCGCAGTTTTAAGTCTTAATCTGCGTACTTTTTTTGTTCCATATGCAGGTCTGATCGATGAATATGATTCTCCAACAAAGTTGCTGGAAGATCAATCATCTTCATTCGCAAAGCTCGTTGCTGAGTATAGTATCAGATCGAATTCCAGTTTTGAAAACTTAGCAGCAACATAATATTTTGGTGGTAATGGTGAGTGAATAAGCCCTTTCTACCATTAAGCTCGATAAGACGCAAATAAAAGCCCCTAACCCGACTTAAACTGTGGGTGGGTCTGATTTTCTTCGGCTTGAGGAGCTTGGTGCACCATGGTCACCCTTGATGGATCAAACAAATTTGATATATGGGTTTTAAACATTATGTAACAAAATAAAAATTACTGAGGCTGTTGGACTATGTTATGTTATACGACTATTCTGTATGTATTGTGTAGGGGTTAGTTTTGTCATTTCACTGTTTAGTATGCATTAGGTGTTGGCTTTAAAATGGTTTCAGCTTCTGTGTATGTTGCTGTTTGTTTTGTACAATCTTTTGGGATGTGATCAGATGTTGTTTTCCATTTGGTTTGTTAGAAGAAATGTTAAAATCAACATTCACATTTTCATTCTCATTCCTYAAAATCAACCAAACGCCTCCCAAGTTTTGGGACAAATGGGTTCTATATGATAGATTTGTAGACTAAATTGCCATTTATCAAACGCTTACCCGAGTAAGCGCTGCTTAACAAGTCACATTACCTCACCGGATCAATATGGTAAGGACCAAGAATCTTACCCGGTAAGAGCGAGACAAGAACCAAGAGTCTTACCCGGTAAGTGAGGACGACGACTCTTACCACGGTGAGCGCTTACCGGGTAAATTGTTGCATATATACTGTGTAAGAGTCACCACATCTGCATAACATACACACATGCATAGAAACCAAGAAACATCTTCAATTACTTGCATGCACATTTGCATATGAACGAATGGTTAATTATTAGGGTCTATTTCTTTTTGGTGTGATTAGGCTCATGCATAGCAGCTTGATGCTTCTTTCTGAAAGACGTTTACGGGAGGTGAACTACTAGTTGCATATAATAAATGACCAATTAATATATTTTTTTCTCCAATGTAATTAGTTGATATATTTTTGGGTTCTTATTATTTATTAAATTCTTTTTGCCTCTTATTATATGCTACAATTTTTTTGGTTTCTTTAATTTATTAAATTCTTTTAGACGACTACTACTGTTGTATAAATGTGTTTGGCTGGTGGTTCAATTTGTTTCATATCACTAACATATTTTTGTAACAAAAAGAAAACCATCATTAAAATTATCTCACAAATTCTATGCACTACAACAAAATTGGGTTTATAGGACGTCATTAGTCTCTAAGTGTCCCAATAGACCATTTTATAGGACTTAATTTATAGGATCAAAATATAAAGTGTCTTATCTAAATGTGTTGTAATAAATTTATATGACGCTTTGGGGCGTCTTAACAGGTTCTTAGGACATTTTTAATACAAAACGTCGCATTAACAACTTTATAAGTTACTTTTGAGAAAGTGTTCTATAAACTAAATTTTTAATAGGACACTTGTTTTTATAGGACAGTTTTTCAGATGGCATCGTATAAAGTTGCAATGAGACGTTTTATACTAAAAGTGTCCTAAAAAACTTATTACGACGTCAAAAAGCGTCATTAAACTTATTACAAAGCTTTTAGATATGACATTTTATGTTTTGGTCCTATAAACTAGGTCTTATAAAGAGGTCTATTAAGACGCTTAGAAATTATGAGCGTCCTATAAACCCGAGTTTGTTGTAGTGGTTGTTGATTGACGAGGGCCTTGGTGTGGAGGACCAGGCCTTGGGAGTCTGTTTTAGGCCCATGATTAGCCGATTTGAAGCTTGAAACGAGGAGCACACCCTTGGTAGGGTCCAAAATGGCTAACATATTTTCGAGTTTCGATTCCAATTCAGTATTGTTACAACAGTAGAGTTTGAGAAGTGTTATTTAAACTTGTTATGAATACTCATATACTTAAACCTTTTAAAAGATATCACATCTTAGATACCAAAATGAATGTTTTGAAATTACATTATAAAAAATAGAAATTAAAACAAAATAAATTTCATTTTAATAATATTATCCGAGTTTTAATTTCAACTCCGTTTAGTTTGTTTTGAGTTAAAAAGAATACAAACATAAAAACGAAACGGAAAACCCAAAATCGGACTCATGAACTTCTCGATTCTAATTTTGTTTTTGATGAAATAATTATTTTAATCATAAAAAAATATAAAAATAAAAAATAAATTCAAATTAAAACATAATAAATCTGATTTCAACAGATCTAATTGAAATCGACTGATTCAATTAGAACCGACCGACCATGATTACATCGGATAGGATTAAAAATTTCAAAATCCAATTTGGATCGGTCGGTTCTCGGATGGCAGTCTAGAACCGACCAAAACCGAACCGATCATTATCCAATTAATCATCCAGTTCTCTATCCCACCATTATCCAATTAATTTATTTTCAAATTGCTTAAATCAGAATTTGTTTTATGTGAGGCTTTGAATTTTTAACTTCCCTTGTATTAATTTTAACACATATTAAAAGTGATTAATTAGGATCGTAGTTAGAGAACTGGATTGAATTAACATACCAGATAAATCTAATCCCATCGGATATCTAATAAGAATATCCAATGGATGATATGGAACCAAACTGATCCAATCATCCATTGGATCGGATCAGATCAGTTATCCAATGTTAATCAGATCAAATCGACTGACAAAATCCAACATTAATAAATGATTGGATCGGTTCAATTCCCTTCACATCCAATAAATATCAACCGATTATCAGACCAATGATTTACTATAATTATTTATGAGGTGATTTTGGTGGTCAATGGTCTTTTTAATTTATAGTCTTTAAATATAAAAATGGAAAAAAAAAAAAAAGAGAAAACGTCAAATATGCGTAAGGAACAAGAAAAATAGTGGGAAATGGGAATGGAATTTCCTCTAAATCGACAAAAATCCATCTTATCCTGTAATCCCCCTTTTTCCAAAAGTAGTCCCCATCTTTCCACAAATACAAATATTTTTTATTAACAGTATCGTAGTCTTTGACCTCTTAAGAGATAAGAGATTTAAACCTCATTAAAAATAAGGAGGGTGTGTAAGTTTATTTGTTGCATTTGTCATATATAAATATTATATACTTCAAAAAAAAATACGTATGGCTTTTTGTAGGTGTGTGTTTGTTTAAAAAATAAATATTTATTTATTCGTTTATGATATTTTATAGGTACCGGACGAGATGTATAAAATGAGTTCGATATATATATGGAAATCTTAAATATATTGCTTGAATTCTAAAATACTAATAATTAATATAAAACCATGTTTTCGAGTATTTCTAGACGTAAAATCAATCAAAAATACTATAAAATGAACGACAAATTAAAATTTATATATATATTTTTTTGTTTACTGTCTTTTTCTGAACAACTACTATATACAATAAAAATTTAGGCCCATGTTTTTTGTGGACCTTGGGTGTGTGCCCGACCCGCCCTCCCCTAGGGACAGCCCTGACAACATAGAGGATCAAACGAGAACATGGTCAAAATAAAAGAATACGAAAACGGTTAAATCACATGTGATTAGGGAAAACGGTCAACACATGCACGGACGACTTGGCCCATGACCTATGTCATGTGTAACCACATGTGATTTTACACGTGAGTTAGTGTAAAATCACATGTGATTTGACTGTTTTCACATTCTCTTATTTGGTCACTCTTCTCATTTGATAAATATAAATCATTATATTTTATTTGAGCAAAAGGTCAATTACTATACCGACAACCTCGACAGTACGGAACCACATGTGATGAGGCATTTCAAAGCTGATATAGCAATTGAGGCTAGCATAATAGTTTCAAACACACCTCTCGCATGATTCAAACTTCTAAACGTGATAAACACTTTTCTTCGATCCTCAGTTTTATTTATTTTCATGAAAAAACAAGAACTGTTGACTAACATTTGAAAATCAGTGTCAAAATTTCTTTTAAAAATCAATTAATTAGATAAATAACGATCAAATAATTGATATTTGCTCGTCATGGCCCCAGTTTCATTAATGACAAGACCACAACGTAGGTCAACTAATTAATAATCAAAGACTGAAACAGTTAGTCAAATCTTTGATGAAATCCACACAATATTGTTACATTAACCAAGCAGATATTATAATGGAAACTGCATACAAATAAAATCTCTAATAGATTTTTTAAAATTTCTTTAAAATGGAGAATTAAAAATCTAAATTTTTAAAAATACTATTTCTTCAATTCCAACAGGTTATTCATCTCAGAGATTACAACATTTATTATATTATTAAAATATTTTATACATTTAATAATATATTATTTATTTATCATAAACATTTCATTTCAAAGTTTTTTATTGGTAAAAATGCAACAAAAATATATTTTTTTCTCTTCTATTTTTTCCATTTAAAAAAAAAAAAACCTGATGAGAATCAATGAGTAGATATATGATATATTCATATATCTATTTCCTCGTAATTTATAACAATATACACATAAAATTTTGTAACAGTTTAATAACATCCATATATATATATAGAGAGAGTTTATTTTGCAAACCATATTATTTGTGGAAAACTGTATAAACTTCATTCAACCAATCATAATTTTTTATTTTTTCATTTTTTTGTACTTGTGAAAGGTTGATTAATCATTTTTATTGTGGAGAGTGTTAATCATGGATATTATCWTCTTCATTATATTAATTTTAGAGAAATACATGAAACAGTTTCATTAAAATTTCATAACTATAGATGGAACAACTTCATCAAGAAAAAATATTATATGAAACAATTTCGTAAGATTAAAACAATTTCATGAATTTTTTTCATAAGATTAAACAATGAAATCGACGGATAAATGTGGTTTGCACGGTTTGTACAAATATGGACGGTTTGCATTTGATCTGATCGCTTATCTCTTTCTCTCTCTCTATCTCTTATGATGAGAGAGAGTTGCATTTGATGAGAAAGATGACCGATCAAATGAAAATCACTCCAATTTGTAAAAACCGTAAAAACTACTCTCATCCATCGTTAATCTTATGAAATTTTTTCATGAAATTGTTAATATTGTGAAATTGTTTCATATAATACTTTTTTTTGATGAAATTGTTTCATATGTGGTTATGAAATTGTTTCATATACTACTTAATGAAATTTTAATAAAATTGTTTCATAT
>NW_020205715.1:2560-5570 GCF_001531365.2 Cynara cardunculus var. scolymus | reverse complement strand
GTACTTCACCTTGGGGAGCTCCGGTTCTATTTGTTAAAAAGAAGGACGAGTCAATGAGAATGTGTATAGATTATCGGGAGCTTAACAAAATGACAGTTAAGAATAAATATCCATTAATAAAAAATAATAAGAAATTCAATGTAATTGAATTATTTAATTATTTGGGTAACTAATTAAATAATAATTCTCTCAAATAATTCAACATTATAATTATTAGTTTAAAACATGTTAAAAAGTAAGAAAAAAACATAGATAACATGTAAAAATCAGTTAATCAAACAAATATCAATTGAAAATTGCAATGTATAAGAAATATTATTAGAAAAAATCATCAAAATTAGAAGAATTTGTGTGTTTTATGATATCAAAAACCCTTTGTGGATTGTTGAATTATAAATTTTACAGCAGTCTGTTTGCTATGAGGAACTGTTGGATTATATATTCTACAGCAGTCGAATAACTTTATGTTATGAATTTACATTTCATTTGATCTACTTGTTGTTCTTCTTATGGATATATGTAATAATATTGATCCACAAAAAAAGACTGGGGTAAAATAAAGACTGGGGGTAAAATGGTCATTTTTGACATTCAGACTGTTTATTCAGCACAACAACCAAACAACAACTTATCTAATAATAATCGGCCAAGCCTAGAAAACTTCTGACTTCTGAAGGATTTCTTGGTGTATCCCATTTTTTTACTACTTCGTTTTTTGATGGATCCACTTTGATTCCGTCTTGTGACACAACATGGCCAAGGAATTGGACTTCCCTTAACCAAAATTCACATTCTGATAACTTGGCATACAACTTTTCTTTCCTCAAGAGACTCAGAATCATGTGAAGAATACAGACAACTATATCAATACAGACAGCTATATCCATAGAGGTCTTAACAGAAAACAAACCGAACAGCCCCTAAGTCCACTAAGTGAGGGCTCTTCTTCAGACTCTGAATCTATTGAGGAAGTCACTCTTGACTGAACAACTGTAGTGCCTTTTCCTCCACGAGAGACACGAGGATCGGCTGGAAATCCTTCCTCGACCAACGTRAAACAAGTCGGGACAGAAGGTGTCCTAGGAACAAGGACTGAACCTGGCCCATATGTTGAGCAAGAGGTTACCAATACAGCATATGTCACAAGGGACGAGTTCCAGTCCTTTGCCAACTCTGTGATGTGTTCCTTGGACGAGCTAAAACTCAACATGACCCTTGCAGAGCCATCCACCTCTACACCTGCTCTGGATGAAGTTCGATCATCCATAGCAGTATTGAGAGCTGAGTCCATGAAAAATGCTTCTCGACTCAAACAACTCCAGGCATTGACGTCAACCAACACAGAACCCCTGTAAAGGGTTCTCGCTCACCTACAAAGGGATGTGGCCTCCACATTTAATTCTCATGATTAATCAGCACTCATCCCTCTGAGCGTCCCTGTCGATTACATCACCTAGACCGCAATGCAGGTTCTGGGTGATCGTCTACTTCAGAAGGTGGCTGATTTCACCTTGGACTTCAACAACATACCTAAACAAGCAGTTGTAGACATGCGATTCTCTCTTGCTATGTTCAAGTTCTGGGCCGACGTAGAGATCAATAAAGCCACCCAGGCAGCAGCAGACATCGTCGAACTCATCGATGCCAAGGTCCAAGCTATGGCTCCCACAGATGTGTAGAAGCCTAAGCGCAAGCCTACCAACAAACCTTCCACATGTGTTGAATCGTCCAAGAAGAGAAGGATTGACGATAATGAGGATCCAGATCATTCTGGTCCTCAAAATCGTCAAGAGGGGAGAAACAGCCATCTGTAGCAAAAACTGCTACTCCTCTTGTTGCCCCCTMAGGACAAACATCCAAGGCTGTGCATGAACAAAAGGCGGCAACCAGAGAAGAAATGATGCGAGTTGCACCAGAGGTAGCTGAMCAGGCAGARAGGACGCCTGATGAARAGGATGTGATTAAACTACACTTCATCTATGCCTCTTTATCTTCATCAAGCCTCTCATYATTCGTGGAGTACTTTATGGAGACTGATCAACCCGCTAGGATGAATGAAGAGAAGATAGTTGTGGTTAACGTAGTAGATCCAGAGAGGACACAACGCAAAACAGTAAATGCTCCTCCTCTAATGGCCATACCACTAACTGCCAGGGTATCCTTCGTCGTGCCGCMAGCACACCGCCAGACTCACAGAGCAAAGGTCCCCRTTCAAGGGACCAAAGTCATAATGCCTTCTCTAAGGCAGGAAGGTCCAGTTTGAGTATGACATCAAGGAGCGAGTAACAGCAGACGTCATAGCTCTAAACCATCCTCTTATCGCATGCAAGAGATCAARGACCAAATGGATGCGATGATGAGGCCCATACCACGGGGGAAGCCTATCAAAGATACGGCCAATAGTGAAGACATATTTCAATATCTATACAGCCAGAGGAATGAGGTGCCAACTCAAAAAATCATCCTTCATCTGATGGCATAGGAAAACATAAGGCAGAAGTTCATTCGTCAATTTAAACAGCCCATCTCAGCAGTTCACTCTGTGGATAGGATAAAGCATATATTGGACATTAGAAAGAGGACATTTGCCCATAATCAGATAAATTTCCACAAGTATACTGTGGAACGATCCCATATGCAGATATGATAAATCTTAATCTCTAGGATCTTCTTTCCTTGTATTKCTTCATGGACCACAAAAAGGATAAAAGTATGAAGTATGYTCTTGCCAACTCCACGATAAGGCACACGACGACTGACCTTCTGGACTATAGGAGTAAGCTCGATTTCCAAATTGCTCTAGACTTGGGGATTGACAAGCTAAGTGTCACCGCTCCCAACGAAGATTTTAAAGGCATAAAGCACATCCCCTCCTAGACGGTGCTGGTGGAACCAGAACATGGGGTGGTCTTCAGGAATGAACAATGCAAGAAGGTGTTCTTTCATGAATACCAGCGCTTCAAATATTCAAATTCAACTCTGCAATACATAAAGAACCACCTATTGAGAA
>NW_020205715.1:0-1130 GCF_001531365.2 Cynara cardunculus var. scolymus | reverse complement strand
AACCTTTGGTATATCTTTTTCTGTTTTCTCCAAAGGTAATGGAAGAGCCTATTTCATCTATATATCCAAAGAACAGGGTTTTGTCTCCAGTAATATGTCTCGAGCATCCACTATCTAAATATCAGATACCTTTGTCTCCCTGAATAGAGGTTGATGGGTAGGGATTACTGGAGGATGATGTTTCAGATGGTTCATCCTTGACATCCTTGGACATAATATATAGATAGGTCGTATCTTCATCATCTGAGGATGGTTCGTCAGATGAATCATCCCAATCATGTTCTTCAGCGATAAGTCCTTTGTCTTTACGTTGGAAATTCTTCATCTTTTTATACTTTTCCTGCCAGAAGGAAGATGAGATGTTAGAAGATGGCTTCACATATTTCTTTGACATGCATTCACTTTTAAAGTRTCCTTTGCGTTCATAATTAAAGCAGTTAGCTAAGGCCTTGTCAATAGGATTTGATTTTGGCTTATCAGCGATAGTCGGATAAGGAAATATGCGGAAATTACTTTTTCTGGCAAACCATCTAAAAGAATTTCTAAGGAGGGCTAGAGACTCATCAAACTCTGATAAATCAGCGTATGTTAAGTCCTCAAAATTAGAAGGATCTAACTTAGTGATAGTAAGAGACATAGTAGAAGAAATAAAAGGAGCAGCTAAAGGGGTTTCAGAGATCAAAGCTAAAGGAGAGCTTTTCATTTCTCTAGAATCTTTGAGAAGATTATTTTTCAGCTRACGGGATTGCTCATGATTAAGCAATATCCCATARATAGTGTTAAGGAAAAGAGAGGGCATATCCTTAGACATCTTAAGACACATGGTCCATTTTCAATATAGTATGGAATTTCAAGATTCACACCTTTCAAGAAAAGAGACATCCGGTTCTTCCACAGACCGAAGTTGTCTCTGATGAACCGGGGGGGTTTGGCTAGAGAGCCATTGTCGTGAAAGTTTATGTTTGTGTTTTGAAATGCTATTTGAATGGTAAGTAAATTATCTTAAGGAAGAGATAATAAAACACTGCTCTGATACCACTTGTTGGTCCCAAACGGATCTACAAGAGTTTAAAGATAACAGTTTGTAGAAGTTGGGGAGTTGAATACAACAATTTTCACCTATCTAAAAC
>NW_020205714.1:2799-5222 GCF_001531365.2 Cynara cardunculus var. scolymus | reverse complement strand
TGCCATTAAAAAAATAGATTGATCAGATATAGAATCTATGCAGTGAAATCAGATAAAAGAAACAAGAACAGTTTAAGCTCAAAAAGAATAGAAAAACACAAAAACTGATGAGAATTTAGTAAAACAACGAGAAACTGTCAAAAATCAGTAAAAACAGTCAAAACCATTGAAAACAGTTAAAAACTATTAAAAATAGTCAATGACAGTTTAAACTGATGAAAAACAATTTACGCGACAGAACAGTTCAAATATTCTCAAACAGTTAAAAACACATAAACTAAAACAGACGAACGAAATGATCCAAAATTAAAATCTAAACAAAAAAAATAAAACTCAAAATCAAAACCACAAAACAAATATAAACCTAAAATTAAAACAGTCCAAATACAAAACAGTTCAAGAATATATGACCCAATTACAAACTAATTACAAACTGTAACAGAATCCCTTAATATGATTACACCAAATGAAATTCTCGATCAATTCAAATGGTTCGTGAGGTGATATGCAACGAATCAAATTGTGTACAGCAAATATCCTCAATCTTCCAGCAATCTTCTGGCTAAATCTGCATCATCATCTAAGACCTGTCTCTGCTGTTAGACTTGATGACAATTTCAGTCAAGAAACACACAGCACCGTTAGTCAAGAATCAACACTGTTTCAAATCAGCCAAGACARACAATTTACTTGCTGCTGYTGCTAGATTCTTAACAGTCCTCAAAATTCACAACCAAACAGTCACAAGACACAAACCTGAACTTGCTGTACATACAGTAGTAAAACCCTCACAAAGAGGCTGTAAAATGTTTAAGAACCAGCCTAAACTACACAAGCTTAACAGTCTTTGAATACTGTCAAATCCGCTCAAAACACACAGCTTAACAAAACAGTCTTTAATCAGCTCAGATAGTTTCAATTGGCAGGAGGTTTCCACATAGATTTTACCTGTTTCTATTCCAGTCCTCAAATTCACAAACACACCCCAACAGCAAGAAGCTCAATGTCAATGTAATGTACCTGTGTAGCTAATAGAGGCTGTCAAGATGAAACAAAACAGAAGCTCCTTAATATTACAGTCGACCCTTGACCAATGAAACAAAATAGCAGCTTCAAAATTGCACTAGTTCAATAAGCAGCTTCAAATCTGTTTTAAAACAGTCAAGACTGCACACTAAATTGCTCTTAACCAGCTCAAAACTAACAGTAAACCACACACTATGAAAAATGCCAAGCAATAAAATTGACAGTCTTGAGTGAATTCCAGGCTAGTTAATGAAGTCTTTTTCCTCAGTGGAATTGGTCTGTTTCTTTCCCACTCGGGCTGCTGTTCCAGTGCACAAATGACAGCAACACCTTCTTACACCAAGCAACAAATCTGTGTATGGTGTGTGCAATAACGAACAAACATAGAAGGTTCAATTAACAACCAAGATGACCACAACAGAATTCAGTCAATACGGACAGACTGGTGATTGGATTATACAGTCTGCTTAAGTTCAAGCCTGTAATACAGTCAAGAGAAGTCTGTAGTGATACAAGCTAAGTGAACTTCGCAATTTCAACAGAAAAAATGCACTCTGTCTACACCTTTATCTCCTCTTTTTAGAACTTCTAATTGAGATTTCATATGGAACTCAAAGCTCGAATCAAGTTATATATCAGAGTTATCAATTCTCATAGGCAAACTGGAAAATGAAGATTGCTGTAAGAACACCCACAAGTGCAGTCACAATTATCTCTCGCAATCAATTCAGTCCAGGCGAAAGATTTTCCAAAATCAAGACAAACTGTCAACACAGTATCCTAAACCTGCTGTATATTGCTGAACTACACAAACTATTAAAAAAACAAAGAAATCTGCAGTATTCTTTTGCATTTTGCAATGAAATTACAACAGCTAAACTCTCGATGATTCTGAAGGATTATATTGTGTAAGATGATCGTGAGTGAACAGACAAAGGCAACCCAAGGATCTGTCAATGCAGAATCAGCACCTCGAATGGTATTTCATTCAATGCTACAGATGAGAGGGTTCTTAGCAGACACAATGATCTAATGAAATCGAATAGAAGATAATTGCTAAAACACTGAAACAGAAGGGGTGGCTTGAGCTTGAAACTAGAATACAAACCTTAAATCGTTCAAACCTGATGAGCAACTAAGAATCCAGATGGTGAAATGGATTGAACGATTGGATATCCGGTGAGATAAATTGAGCGGTTTAATAAAACGGACACTTATTCGGACACTAGTCTGCTCAAGGCAAACTCGGAATCCACTCAAGATATCTGCGGATAACTCTCTGCTCAAGCAAGGTACGGTTTATATGAACACCGGTCAAGAGGTGATCGGTTTATATGAACACCGATCAAGAGGTGATCGATTTATATGAACACCGGTCAAGAGGTGATCGGTTTAGG
>NW_020205714.1:0-1393 GCF_001531365.2 Cynara cardunculus var. scolymus | reverse complement strand
AACTCCAATCTGTTGTAACTCTAATAGTTATCATGGTAAGAGTTAGGCGATGCTGAGAACGTCCCACCTTATATCCTCCAGATAATCTCCTTTGCATGATGTTCCACCCTTATATCCTCCTGCTAATTAATATGAAGTAGTTCATCCAAATACAGACCTCAGTCACATGTTAGAATGAACCTATTCATAATCCTCAAACCAATATCATGGTTCCAACATAGGTTTATACTCAAAACCTTTTATTCTCAAGAACAATCTGTTCTCCCAAAATAGTTTAAAACTCTTGTTTTTCTGTAAACTCTTTCAAATTGTTTTAAAAACCCGGATACTGTTTAATTCTCTCCAAAACAGTTCCAACAATAGATTCAAACAGCAATTTTTCAAGGCTGTTGAAGAACACAAATATGTTTCATATTTATCAAAACCAGATTCCAAAATAACAACATCATAAAACTGTTATAAACAGTTTATCATCTTATCCTAAAAAAAACCAATATCAAAACTCAACAGTTGATACACAAATATATGAGGAAAATAGTTTCAAACAGTTTATAAACAATGGTAGTTTAAAAACTCACCTTATCAAATAGCTTTCTTGATGAAAATCACACAGCAAAAGCTTTAATCTTAGCACAGAGTCTTCAAGAACACCTTAACTCACACACAGGTTCTTTTCTAAGAGAGTGACAGTGATGAGGATAACCTTATCAAACTCTTCTTTATCCTCACCTAGGCGGTGGAGGATTTTAATAATAAAACTTCAAAGGCGGTGAAAGCTTTTGTCCAATAGAAATAACTTTGGACGGTGGATTTTTGTCACACCCCGCTAAAGCGAAAACGCGAGGTATGGCAGGTAGAGTCTCATAGCAATAGAGTATAAATAACACAACCATACATTTTAAAATTTAAATACATCATAACCAAAGTTTACAATCCCAAATACAAATTGGTAAATAAAACACAAAAGAAATTTGAAGGTGATAGTTGTGACACGGCTTCTTTTAAGTGCTACCTTGATTCTTTCTTACCCCTGAAAAGCACGTCAAAACAAGTGTCAACTACAAGAGTTGGTGAGTTCACAAGTTTTATATGCACAAAATGATTTCAAATGCAGCAAATCCCAGTTATAAGTTTATGAGCAATATCTTAAAAAACAACGTCATACACATGATATAAATTTGTTGAGTCACTACTAAACCTAAACAACTTTCAACGCCCCACGAACTACCTCAGAGGTGGTAGCGAACCACATGCGTAGAGCATACTTACGAACTACCTCAGCGGTGGGACTAAAACCCCACATGTGTAGAACTCGTGCCGGACTACCTCAGCGGTGACCACTTCGTGTCACATGTGTAGAACTCCTACCGGACTACCTCAGCGGAGACCACTT
>NW_020205713.1:0-5494 GCF_001531365.2 Cynara cardunculus var. scolymus | reverse complement strand
GTTTCAGCGGATGAAACAAGTGGTTGAATCTGGTCTGAGCAGCTGCCAAGAAGAGCACTGATAATCATCTGATCCTGGCGAAACCATTGAAGGTAAGYCGGGTTATCRCCGGTGATGATAGTTTTGGCCGGTGGGTCTGCGAGTCCGACGATGTGGTGATCGAGTTCAAGCCCTATGAGGGTAGAGAGAACTTGTTTACGCCATGAGGAAAAATTATTTGAGGTGAGTTTGATAGGAAAATGGGTAGAGGCAGTAAGATGTACGATCTKTTGAGAGGCCATTGTTGGTTGTGAAGGAGCGGAAACAGGAAGGCTGAATCAGAGAAGGGAAAAAAAATACTCGTGGGAGTTGTCAGGCTCTGATACCATATGAAGTAACAGGTTTAGAGTGGTTGAAAAGGCTTAACTTTCTCATTAATCACAAAAGTATTTAAAGATGATTACAAGCACTAACCAAGGAGAGAAATATGCTACAGTTACAATAATAACTTGACTACCTAAAATACACACACTAATCAAGGAGAGAAATATGCTACAGTTGTAACAATAACTTGACTACCTAAAATACGCAATATTTGAATTTTGAAATATATATACATGGAACTAAATTAATATTATTTATGTATTGTTAATAATATATTCCTTTTCTAATCTGTATATCTCTATATAGAGATATACAGTTTACTAATAGCTTGTTTTCTTCCAGGCCCACTTAAGTTCGACTTGGATAATCCCCAAGACAATATGACGTTGATATTGAATCCAAACTCATGGTTGCAGGTTAACACATTCACCCTTGCTATTTTCCATTGTTTCATGTATTTTGGTAAATTAATGGTTGACTGAATCTTGTAGATGGCTAGTATCATCTTCTTGGATATACCTGCTGGCTCTGGATATTCATACGCTGATACACAAGAAGGGTGGATTAGCAGTGATACAGTTCTAGCTGCCCAAGCTAATGATTTTTTAAAAAAGGTTGCTAAAATCTTACCACTGTTAGCGTTTACCCGGTAAATTGTTGTATACGATACTGTTTTGGTGGACTAAAATCTTACCCAGTAAGTACATGGTAGTGTCGCTGCCTTAATTTGTACAACACTTTTCAATCAAAAGTGTCGTATAGATAGAATAGTAAGGCGATCACTTCTTATACTCTATTGGGTTGTTCAATCTGGTTAATAGAATTTGTTTCACTCTTCCAAATACTGAATGCAATATTACTGTATAGGACACTAGTTTTTATAAGATATTTTTTCAAAATAGTGTCCTATAAAATAGCTATTTGGACTCTTTATCTTTTGGTTCTATAAATTGAGTCGTATGAAGTAGTCTAATAAGACGTTTTGAAATTGATGGCGTCTTATAAACACAATTTTCTTGTAGTGTATTTCTAGGAAGTATAAACCATTTCTAGTTTCATTTGCAACCTGTCAAAATGGTGCATCAAGTGGTTTTTCACCTTTTCTACAACTTTTCTATCTAATTAGCGACTTATGGTTTTTAGCCGAACATTTACGAGTTATCTTTAATGAACAGTTTCTTATCGACCATCCAAAGTTTTTGAAGAACCCGCTCTATGTAGCTGGGATTTCTTATATTGGCATTGCCATTCCCAAAATCACTTTAGAAATATACGAAGGTAATTACATCCGTTGATTTTTCCAATATTTCATTCGATGGTATTGCATAGTTGTGATATGTGTACGTTCTTACGTTTATAGGCAATGAGCGTGGGGATCATCCACCGATGAATATTCAAGTAAATGATCAAACCCTAAAAATATCTGTTCTTAAATTTCATTTTCTGCAAGATTTTAAGTACAGAAATATATGATTATTTTTGTGTTGTTAAACTGTAACGTAGGGGTACATTCTTATGAGTCCTCTCACCAACAAGTTCAACGACTTCAATTCAAGGCTCGAATACGCTCATCGTATGGCACTGATATCAGACGACATTTATAAGGTAATTTAGGTAATATGTTAAGAATCTAAAGTTAAATCTATGAGTCTTTATGTATAGTAATTTGATTTTGCAGTCAGCTATAGAAAATTGTCATGGTAATTATGTAAACGTTGATACGCTCAACACATTATGCGCAAATAGTCTTCAACGATATGAACAGGTGAGAATTATGAACTGATTCATCAAGACTTATGAACTTTGTGAGCATGATATAATGTCATTTAAATTTCAACTTGCAGTGTACATGTCGTATTACACTCGATTACATTTTGGAACCGTTTTGCGATGAAAACGATCCATTATCAGATTGTCAAGTAATCTCTATCTCTTCTCACTATGGAAGACATCCCAAGAAAGTTCTTAGATCTGTTCTTAGATTTGGCTCTTGGATGGGTTAAAAACTAATGAATTCTAGCCTTTTGTTATGATCCCTTTAGGATGCTTTTACCAAGGTTGTAGAGATTTGGGCGAACACCGAAGTTGTACAACAAGCTCTCAACGTTCGTCAAGTATGTGACCAACTATATTTTCTTGAAAATGCATTTGATCTCCGATCTTCGCACGACCTCATTCCATACTTTTCGTTTAGGGAAAAATTGGAAAATGGGAGTTGCTCAACGATACCCTTCATTATAAGCAAGGAAAGAACGACACGGAGTGTTATGCTTATGATATCTTCAGTAGTTTTCCCTATCATAAGAAACTTTCTAGTAAAAATTGTCGAGCATTGATCTTGAGGTAAGTAATAACGCGTTTCCGGCTTCCTAACACTGATTGGATTTTATGTAACTGCAAATTCCATTATGTATATGCATAAAATGTTTTACTGATTAACAGTGGCGACCATGATATGACATTTCCATATGTTGGCATTGAGCAATGGATAACTTCTCTCGATATCGAAATTGAAATCCCATGGCACCCGTTCTATGTTGATGGTCAAGTCGGAGGGTGAGATTTGGCTCCATTCACTTCAATTATATTTTGTTTGTGGGTCTTCTACTCATTCATATTTTAGTACAATGAAAGTTGATTTCACAACATAGAGAAAATGGGAGTTATAGTTCATCATGTATCAACAGTCTAGAGGTGGATGGACCAGACTGGACCGGATAAAGACACAGACTGTTCGTGACATGATCTGGTTGGACCGATAATCTGTAATTGGTCCAAACGTTTTGTAGTTAGGCTGCAGGTCTTGCTTAGATCTCGACGGGTCCAGACACTGCGTTGACTAGATAGAGTTTTTCTCGAACCAGTCCATATGCAACTCATCATCAACAACTCTTTGTGTTTAAGTTCACTTTCAATCAATTTTCTGTTTAGTAATTAGATGACTTTCCATATGCAGATACCAGATGAAATATGCACAAAATGATTATTCATTGACATTTACTACAGTTAAGGTAAAATATGACTTATTGATCTTTTTCATTATTGAAATGAATTTTACAATCATATATGGATCCTAAATAATTCTACATCTTTTGATGCAAATAGTTTTGATATATTTTCAGGGCGCTGGACATTTGGTGCCATATTACAAGCCTAAAGAAACTATTGTGGCTACAAAGACGTGGTTATCGTCACCAACTTATTCGAGCGATTCTTAAATAAGCGGAGATGGACCATTATGTGAACATGCATCATGGAATATATAATCGAACAAAAGAGCGTATATATAATTTCGATTAATCATTCAGGTGTTACTTCGTGACTAGCTGATACGAAACTCCTACTATGCTGTCTAAACTTCAACTCAATAATTAAAGAAACTCTATAAGGGTCTCAAAGTTACCCCTTTGTTGCTTTTCCATGCAGTTATATATATATATAATCTAGTGAAGTTCATCAATGACTTAGCAAGTTCAGAGAAAAATACCTATGTGATGGATTCACAATGTCTTTCCTATGTTCATAATAAAAGTGCTGGGTATTTAAACTTGGAATCATGTTAAACTCCGGAGTTGATCTTTCCCCCTAACCACGGAGTTTTCCGTTTTAAATCATGTACTAGTCGACTTGCCGATGATAAATCATGTTTCAGTTTGATGAGTGTCAATGGTTTAGTTGCTGGATTAAGAAGCTGAATGACTTGTTCCTCTATGTGTTTTCTTGCTAGGCCATATTAATTTTAGGTGATTACAATTTTCTAATGCTTCAAAGTTGAATGAACTTTAGCTTTTTTTTAAAAAAAATCTAGAAAACGTTGTCGTTTAAGGTTACTAATTACGATACCTTTAATACGGTCTAGATTATAGAATATCGTCATGTTTCACATCCATAAACTAAAACTAGCTTACTTTCAGCTTATTAGGAAAGAAAACTGAATTGGGTAAGCTAGTTGATATTCATGAGTTTTTTGTCGATTTCTTCCGATTACACCCTAATTATTTATGTATATCTATGTCTAGAAATGATGGTGTAGCATAGATATCTCTTCTGATTACTGTGACTCACTTCAAAATTTATGTTCATTTGATTAATATCCTGGTATTAGATCAGAGATGTTCATAGGCTTTTGGACTTGGTGCCGAGTAACGTAGGAATCTGAAAGGTTGTTTGTTTGATAGTCTCTAAAGCTTTCAGATTATAGAAGTCATATATAGCGAAGAAGATTCTTTTACCAAAAACAAAACAACAAAAAGGGGACGTATGGTTCGTGCAAGTACACAGTCCAAATAAAATAATTCATCCATTATAGCCTTGGGTAACACGAATTTCGTATTGGGATAATCTAAGAGAAACTTTATAGATCTCAAAGGTTGTGAGATCGAGTTCTTATATATACCCAGATTCTCGTTTACATATTCATATGAGAGATCGATGGATGGTTACAGGTGGTTAAACGGTTAAGATATATAACTATATAGCATTTATTGTTGGAAATTTTAGGGGGTTGGAAGTTTCATCTATCTTACATGATTTAATTTCAAGAGTTATAACTGTTAACGGCAGATAAGATCGGGTAGTAGTTAGATTAGAATAAGAGATAACACCTGAAAAAATCTCATTCCAAGTACTTGAACTTTGACTCCAATTAGCAAACTTTGATTCCAAATACTCAAACTCTGACTCTAAATACTCAAACTCTGACTCTAAATACTCAAACTCTGATTCCAAATACTCGAACTCTGACTTCAAATACTAGAATTCTGATTGCACTTTACAAGATTTGGTCAAATTTGTCGGACGAGGTTCCATTATTCCTTATTGTAATAACTCTAATCCAAACTTAGTTTTGTCAGCGATACATCAGAAGTCTGATTACACTACCTCAAACTTACTTTTAGTGAAACTTCACTAAGGTCAAAAGTAATTTCACAGGTATTTTTATCCTTCTGAAATTAGTCCACTGCCAAGGGGCTCCGGTTATGGAACCCTGCTAGGGGCGCTTGGTCGGGTGTATTTCACACCTTTAGACTAATGAAATTGGGCCAAAAAGCAATTATACAATACGGCCCAACGTCGTCTTTCCAAGTAATAAAGTGGTACAAGTACCGGATTATCATCCACAGAGATTGTA
>NW_020205712.1:3913-4867 GCF_001531365.2 Cynara cardunculus var. scolymus | reverse complement strand
TTAGCCATAAATTTTTCGAAGTATCCTAAACCAGCGCCTCTGGTCATAAAGACCAGAGCCTCTGGCCATTTAGAATGACTTAGAATTTTTGGCAAACTTTTTCTTTGCAACCAGAGCCCCTCTAGTTCAAAGCCATTACTTGGTTATTCTTACCAAGTCTTTTTCTTCAACCAGAGCCTCTGGTTCTAAAGACCAGAGCCTCTGGACCCCATCCATTACTTTTAAATCTTATTTTTTTCCTTCCCCTTTGAAACCATAGCCCCTCTGGTCATCGCTCACTAAAATCATTTATATGACTAAGTGTGTCCATTCACCCAGAGCCTCTGGTTCCAAAGACTAGAGCCTCTGGTTTTCACCCTACTTGCATTACATTCTTTTTCTCAACCAGAGCCTCTGGCCTTTGTTTCTTTGAAAGCAAAGTCTTCATCATTTCATTTCATACTTCATTTAATCATCCTTCTCAACCAGAGCCTCTGGTTCTAAAGACCAGAGCCTCTGGATTCAAATCCTTTGAAACCAGAGCCCCTCTGGTCTCAAAGTTTCACTCATGTCCATCCTCGTTCTTAACCATCTTTCATATTTTTCTCATCCTTCTCAACCAGAGCCTCTGGTTGTAAAGACCAGAGCCTCTGGATTCAAAGTCTTTGCAACCAGAGCCCCTCTGGTCTCAAAGACTCATTGCTCTTCATACTTAGCCATATTTCACAATATTTTTCTCATCCTTCACAACCAGAGCCTCTGGTTCTAAAGACCAGAGCCTCTGGATTCAAAGTCTTTGCAACCAGAGCCCCTCTGGTCTCAAAGACTCATTCCTTTTCATACTTGATCATATTTCATTCTTTTTCATCGTCTCTCACAACCAGCGCCTCTGGTTGTATAGACCAGAGCCTCTGGTCATCCAAAATGTAAACTCCTTATTGTTTCTAGGGGAGTTTTTACATTTCATTTCATATC
>NW_020205712.1:2254-3604 GCF_001531365.2 Cynara cardunculus var. scolymus | reverse complement strand
AAAATGCAAGGACACCGCCCAACCCTTTCGAAGGAAGGATACAGCATCAACAGACCGCTGTCAAGGGCTATGCTCATTGTCATTCCATCGACAAGTGAGATACGCCAAGAATATGAACGCTCCATGCTATCCCAAGAACCAAGGGCAGCTAACCCAGAGCACTTAGAGCAGTCCCCCCCTCCAAACGAGGGAGCACAACCATCGTGCTTCCCCCGGCCCTCACCAACATATTTCCCTACCTACTACCCAAAGGGCACCCACATCCACTATCCCTGGCGATCAAAGCCAAAGGGATATTGAAACAGGACGACCCAGTCCAATCTAAACCCAAGCTAGACATCCAGAGGCCATCCTTTGAGCCTCTGGAGATGAACAAGACAAGGAATCTCATACCCCATCACCCCTCTCTCAACAGAGAGGTGATGAAGAGATACGAGCCCCTTCACCTCAGGGCTCGCCACAACCTCACACACACACAAACGCATTCGTTGCTTTTGATGTTGAACCCATAGATCATTCAGAGCGATCTTCATTTCGTGCACCACTACCCTCGGTATTTGATCTACCAAAGGGTACACACATTCGATTCACTTATTCAGCCTTTGAAGCTGAAGAAGAGGAAGAGGATGTCCAAACATCACGAGATAGTTCTTCTCTCGAAGGCTATCAAGGACATGATGGAAGTCCTTCGTGGCCTACCTTCACACAAGGCCAAGAAGGCGCCTCAGGAATAGATGCACAACCTGCAGCATCCGTTGCTGTAGGGGTTACCCCCTTCGCCGATCTGGTCACCAAGGCTGAGTTCCAGGCCTTTGTTGATACAGTTTTACGCCTTATGCTCGAGCTGCCGCCCAAGCAAACGACAACGCCACGATGACCAAGACCCCGATGATCAAGGTCTTGGACCTCGTGAGGGAGAGACAGAGGCGGCGGCTGCATATACATCTCCATTTGTTGCACCAACGCAACCATCACCACCACACCAACCATCACCTCAAGAAATCCAAGCAAGGGAACTAGAGACCTTGCCCTCTGATGATGAACCGCTTAACCAAGTTCCCTTAGCTACAACCCCACCATCACAACACTAATGAAAAGAAAATTTGTCATCCAATGAAAACTTGGAAATTGATGTTTGTTCTTTTAGATTAGTGTCTGTTCTTCATATGTGTTTAGATTAGACTTTGTTATTTCATTACTTAGGGGGAGATTGTTAAACCCCACAATGCAAAATGCAAAAAGTAATAAAAAACAAACAAGTGATGAAGAACCAGAAGACCAATGGAGATATCAAGGCAGAATCGACTAAGTCTGGATCGATGGACAGACTATCCAGAGCATCGATGGAAA
>NW_020205712.1:0-2159 GCF_001531365.2 Cynara cardunculus var. scolymus | reverse complement strand
CCAAGTAAAAGATAAACCTTATCTGTTAGCTAGACTATTTGCTAGAAAGTAGCAATAGATAGTTATCTTAGCATTAGCCATCTAGTATAAATAAACGATTAGGTCTATTGTAAAAAGAAAGCATATGTGCGTACGTGAGAAAGGTTTTTACTYTDTGTTTWAAGTTTCATTATTTATAAAGTAAAACCTTTGAAGCTCAAGTTTGTTCTTGAATGTTCTTATTTTAATCTTKAGTCTTCATAACTTTCTTTGTAAAATCACTATAATTTGGTTATTCATAACTAGATTATTAGTGTTATTGAGAGATTTGGGATCAACAAAAACTACTTTATCAGCCTTGGCAGAAAACTTACCTCTGTCCTCTTTGTCATTTAAAACTAAACACCTGCAACCAAAAACTCGAAAGAATTTGATATTAGGTATTCATTTATTTATGAGTTTATAAGGTGTTGTACCAAACCTTTTGTGTAGAAGGGAACGATTTTAGGTAAAACGCGTTGTCTCAACATCTTCATCCCATAAAAATATAGGAAGTTTTGAAAAAGTAAGGAGTGTACGAGCTGCTTCCACTAATGGTCTAGTCTTTCGCTCAACAATACCATTTTGCTGTGGTGTTCGAGCTGCCGAGAATGTATGCATGATACCATGAGATTCTAAAAATGAACCCAGAGTTTTATTCTTGAATTCAGTTCCATTATTTGTTCTGATTTTGTGAACGAATAACTGAAGATTTACTTGAACGCTCTTTAAGAGTCAAAWGATTATCTCTGCAGCTTCATCTTTAGACTTTAGAAAATGAACTTATGTGTATCCTGAATAATCGTCACCAACGACTAATACATATCTCTTTCCGTTGATACTTTGAACTCGGATAGGACCATAAGATCCATATGCAGTAAAAGTAGAGGACGATCAGTATTGAATTCTACCTTGGTCTTGTGAGAAACCTTCTTCATTTTACCCATTTCGCATGCTGCGGAACATGGTTTTTATTGAATTTAAGCTCCAGTAAACCTTTCATCAGCTTATTATTTAGCAACTTGTTCAGATTTTTTAAATTAAGATGTGAAAGTCGTCGATGCCACAACAGATTTTGTTGCAAAGAAGCCTTGGAAATCAAGCAGACATTAGTTTCTACATGTAGATTAGATAAGTCAATTGTATACAGTTTAGATTTTCTGGTACCGGTCAAAATTTCTTTACCATCAGAAGTAGGGACACTACGCCAATTAGATTTAAAACAAACCTCCAGATTTTTATCACAGAATTGACCTATACTGAAAAAATTATGACCAAGTCCTTCGACATACGAGAATTTCTTAATCATGAAATTTTCAGAAATTACATCACCATATCCAAGGATAGGCGCATAGTGATCATTTCCAATTCTTACCGTTCCGCCAAAAGATTCAATAAAATTAGACAATAACTCTTTCCTACCAATCATGTGTTTTGAGCATCCAGAATCTAAGAACTACACATGTTGGTTAACTTGCACATTGAATCAGTTGGTTTTAGGTACCCACTTCAGTATGGGTTCTTTCAGATTAGCTCTGGTTGGTGGTATGCTATAATTACCAAACCAACTCTCTTTGAAAATAATTTTCCTCTTAACAGCAGGTTTAACATTATGAACAGAATTATGAGCATGAAAAGAAGTAAAAGGCACAAATTCATCCCATCGACAATAAGAACAACACATTTTTCCTTTCGCAATATCAATTATTTCACTGAAGGAATATTTTCGTACATTCACAGTGTTATTGACTACAGGAATTGCAAAATCGTTCTTCCTAGGCTGATCAGATAATTTTAGTGATTCTACTGACATAGAACTTTTCACTTTCCAGATACTCTTGATTTTTAAAGATTTATCTAAAATATGAGAAATAAAATCATTAGATTTAGTTTTACAATGAGCTTTATGTTTCAGAATTTTGCTAACACTCTTCTTCTATTTCCTTGAATGTCTTTTGATTTTATTCTTTTTGTAATAAATGTTCTCAAAAACAGGTTTTGTATTTTCATGAAAATCATTTTCAAAATCAGAGACCTTGTTGGGTTCAAGATTAGAGCTTAAAAGTTGTATTCAAGTTTCTCCTTAGAATAGTTTTATTTGTAATATTTTAGTCTTTACTTTCCTAGTATAAATAGGAATT
>NW_020205711.1:3910-5258 GCF_001531365.2 Cynara cardunculus var. scolymus | reverse complement strand
TTCAATCTTTTCACGAAAGGAATCTTTTAAATCCTACAAATTTCACAAATAAAGAAATTTAACATTCCTTAGCAACTATATGGTATTTTGATATGAAATTCTCCACTTTCATAATACCAGATATGCCCTTAACCCAATATATCATAATCTCATAAAACCCAATATGACAAGGTCGACCATCGTCGATCTGAATCACCGTTGACCATCGCCCTCTGAACCACCGTCAATCATCGTCATCTGAACCACTGTCGACCACTACCGCTGACTACCATCGATCTGAACCACCGCCGACTACCACCGATCTGAACCACCGCCGATCTAAATCATCGCTAACCACTACAGATCTGAACCACCACCGACCACTGCTGATATGAACCATAGCTGACCATTACCGATATGAACTACCGGGGCCACCATGATTTGAACAACCACTGATCTGAACCATCGTTGATCTGAACCACCACCGATATGAACCACATCCGACCACCGCCGCCTGAAGCACAATGAAACACCACCGATCTGAAACACTACGACCACCAGCGACTACCACCGATCTGAATCACCATCAGACATCGACGATCACCAATGATTTGAACAACGAACGATCTGAACCATCATCACCACCGCCGATCTGAACCACCATCCATCTGAACCACCGCTGACCACCTCCATCTAAACCACCGTGGACCACTATCGATCTGAATCACTGCAGATCACCGTCATCTGAACCACTACGGACCACCACTGATCTGGACCACCCCTAACCACCATTGATTTAGTAACGTTGTTTGACTTCTGGTTATATTTGTGTTGTGTATTTTATATTGTTTTACATATTAAATAATTATTTTATTAAAGTATTTTTAGTTTTAAAATAATTAAAACTTTCAGAAAAGCGTGTTTTGGTCATTTACCAATATTTCATTCCAATTCCAAAGCTACGTTCTGAGAACCAAACAGACAAATTCCAATTCTTTAACAGATTTCATTCCAATGTCTGTCAACTAAACAAGTGATCAAACCTAACAACATTTCATTTCAATTCCTTCAAAGTCAAATTTTCTTAACACATTTCATTCCATCCAAAAACATTCTGCGAACAAACGCCACCTAAGGGGCTGTTCGACAACAGCTTAATGGGCTTAATAGCCTGTATGATTTATTCGGTAAGCCATATATATATATATATAGAGAGAGAGAGAGAGAGAGGAGCGTTCAAATAAAAACCACTCAATTTGTACAAACCATGCAAACCTCATTCAACCAATAATAATTTTTCATTTTGTTCATTTTTTTTGTAATTATGAGAGGTTGATTAACCATTTTTATTGTGGAGAGTGTTAATCAT
>NW_020205711.1:0-3155 GCF_001531365.2 Cynara cardunculus var. scolymus | reverse complement strand
TAATTTAATTTATCGTAACGAAGTAACTTAATTTAGGTTTAATAATATTTTTTTATAAATATAATAATTAAGTATTCTGTTAGACTCAATAATTACCCTAATTATATTTTAGATTTTTATATTTTAAAATGAGATGTTTATCCTCTATTTGATTATGTTTATCCGCATTTAGTTATACGAAATCAAACATAGAGCTTTAATAAGTTGTACTTATGCACAATTTACTTGTAATATTGAATTTCAAGTAATATGCATCAATAAGCAGTACTTCGTGCATAAAAAATGGTTTTTAAGAGTTTTTGTCAAATGCCTTATAATATAATATAGATATATTATATATATACGAAAAAACTATTTTTAATATTTACACTTTATACTCTTCTAGTCATTTATTTAATTTATGGTACATAATTTGTTTTTTCAATTTTCGTTTTATACCATTATCACATTAAAATACATAACTTTATATTAACTAAAATACGTTTTAACATGTTACATTAAATTCTATCCCATAGGCCATATCCATCAAGTAACATGTCACATTATGAACAACGATATCGACATTTTGTACAAAATACGTTAGGAATAAACGTTTTAATATGTGTACCCGTTTACATATATGTAAAAGTAATCTGATTTGAAATAAAATAAAGTTATTGATTTGAAATAAAGTAAAGTTACTGATTTGAAATAAAGTAAAAAAAATCAATATATATATATATATATATATATATCGAACGAACGAATGAATGAATTGTTCATTCGATACTTCATGTTCTTCTTCACTATATAACTCTCTTATTCTTCAATATACATTAAAATTACATAAAACAAATATATGAGAAGATTTGACAACAACACCAGAACTTTTCACCAACGAGGTATAATGTTATGTTAATTGATATTTAGGTTTATTAATACTTACATGTACAAGTGAAAATTATAAATAAATAAAAATCAGGTGTTCAATTCTCGGGAAGAAATAACTGAGTGGGTGCACAATGTAGGACGTTCAGTTGGTTGTGTTGTTACAAAAAAAAGGCAAAGCCGGATGAGAATGTCTATAAAGTGGTGTTTATGTGTGAACAAGGCAAGATTTACAAAAGTAAAACAATTCCAAGTCGTCATACTGGAACAAAAAAGTTTGGATGCCCAGTTGAGTTGATAGCGTTATTTTCGGCTAAACATAGTTGGTGGACGTTGATGGTGGTATGTGATGCACATAATCAAGTTCTTGCACAATATATGGAAGGTCATGCATATGCAGTGCGGTTGAATGAAACTGAAGTTCAACTAGTTGAAGATCTATCAGCCCAACATGTCAAATCAAGATACATCTTATCCACGTTAAAGGGTAGATATACGGGAAATGCATCTACGTCAAAAACAATATACAATGAAAAACAATAAATTAAGACAACAAACAATGTAGGAAGACCACAAATGCAGAAACAGTTTTTAAGCATCCAATTATACCAAAATCAGATCAAAATGGTCCAATTCGATCAAACCGACTTAGAAGAGAAACAAAAAGTTCGGACATGAAAAATCAGCTTCAAAATCGATCCAAAACCAATTCAGATTGATATGTTTTGCTCTGATACCAACTGTAGATCCCAGATTCAAGTCTATAACATCAAAGATTAAGATCAAGAACACAGAATTTGCAGAAATGATATTGTCGGCATGTATATTGATGAACAGTCAAAGTACAGATTCTTGATCTCTCTCTTWCTCTCTACAATCTTACGTAAACTGTTAATTGTTTCAACTGCTTACGACTAACAAAACTAACAGCCTATTTATACMTATGAATTACAAGGAAAGAACAAAGCTACAAAGCTTGTAAACGTATACTACAAAGCATATTAAAACACATTAAGCACAAGGACTTGAATACAACAATTTTAGACTCAACATTCTCCGCTATGGATCACATGGTCGTCAAGTTCAACCACCTACGGTCTATAGCTTGAGTCCTCCCCTAATCCTAAGTATTTTTAGCTACGTTAGAGGGATAATGATCCCATTTTTAAACCAACAAACTCAATCTTATGTCTATGTATCCATTGTATTACAGTCTAAATTATAWGACTTCAATTGAATGACCAACAAACTTGACACATGTACTTCATAAATAAGCATGCCATAGATGCATATCACATCCAAAGCTCAACATTGAGCAAACTAAACTAGACAAATGTGTCCAAAACTCATTTAAGTCAAAACAAAGCCAAATACTCAATGAACATAACCAATAAAAGTTGCAAATGTTCAATAAATAGGCATACAATGTTCCAAAAGTATGACCAACTAAAAAATCCATCAGTGGTTGAGACGAATCATTTTCAAATTGAAGTATAACAATTATATTCTTAAGATGTTCCTAACACAATAATATGCCTTTTTCAACCTAAATACACCAAAAATGCATTATTGTCAAGTAAATCTCCATTTATAGAATAAATCAACAAAAGAATCCACTCTTATGGTTTATTTATCAAAATGTTTAAAAACCCTAAGTGTAGGCATTTTACAAGACTTATAAAATCAAATGTACCAGAAATGGAAATTTCATCAAATAAACAACATCTTTGATGAACATCAAGTAAAACACTTAACACTCTAAAATATGGACATTTTTGGCATGTACAAAGTTTTAACAAAGCAATTTGAACTCACTTTGGTATGTTAGGTTAAACCTAGGTTCCAAACCTAGACTTTAGCTTCCGTTGGTGAAGAATTGAGGTCCCTAAACTAGACTTTAGATCTATGGTGCAAAGCTCTCAAGAACACTCTTTTGAACTCCCAAGATCTAATAAAACACCACAAAGAAGAGACTGAATTTGATGATTCAAAGTAACCAAAACCTAGGTCAAGAAATGGTAGTTTAGATCTTACCTTCAACTTTCTAATAACTTTGCATCACCAAGGAATGCCTCTAATAGCCCCAAAATCTATTTGAATCTAAAAAAATAATCTTAGTAGAGAGGAATGATGTAGGAGAAGGGTGGGAGAAGAGAGAATGAGAGAAAACCCCAAAAATCGGCCCTTTTAGAGCCTCTAGGCCACTGCCCCAGCCTTGCCCGCGACCCCAGGTCGCCTGGATAATTCGCCCATGCTACTCATGCCATATCCACATAGTGAGTCCCGCG
>NW_020205710.1:3869-5380 GCF_001531365.2 Cynara cardunculus var. scolymus | reverse complement strand
GAACAAGCTCAGTGTATGATCGCTGGAACTGAAATTACAGATACATAAATACATCGAAAGGAAAAAGGGATTATCATTAAATCACTGAGAGAGAGGATCAACACAAAATAAATGTCATACTAATCACTTACCAATCGGAACGCTTTGATCATCTTCTTCATCATAGGAATTCGAATTCCGACCGTAGTCGTATCCAATTTTAACTTTGTCATTTCCATTGTTATCAGTATGATTTACAATAGTATTATCCATATTAATCGGACGATACGGAAATCTTTTACACTTACAAAACGAATATCATTATATGTAGAACATCACTTGAAATCACGATCATGAACACAAATGATGATAAAATCAGAATTACCTAATGATCAATTAGAGGGATCTTTAAAATTTGTAACTCCCAATTAATTATTAGGGAGTTACATAAAGGTCAAATTACATAATTACTCTTTAATTTAATTTATAAGTTACATTTGAACATAAAGTAAAGAAAGAATATGATTGGTTAGTCTTGGTTAGTATAGTTAAGACAAATTTTTTGGTTAGTATTTGAACCAACCTCTAGATGTTATTTGTTAGATGATATATATATATATATATATATAGGGGAGCGATCAAGTGCAAACCACTCAATTTGTACAAACCGTGCAAACCTCATTCAATCAATCATAATTTTTCATTTTGTTCATTTTTTGTAATTATGAGAGGTTGATTAATTATTTTTATTGTGGAGAGTGTTAATTATAGATATTATCATCTTCATTATTTTAATTTTAGAGAAATACATGAAACAGTTTCATTAAAATTTCATTAAGTATTATATGAAACAATTTCACAACCATATATGAAACAACTTCATCAAAAAAAGTATTATATGAAACAATTTTACATGATTAAACAATGAAAAAAATTCCATAAGATAAAACAATGAAATCGACGGATGAAGGTGGTTTGCACGGTTTACACAAATGAGTGCGATTTTCATTTGATCGCTCCTCTCTTTCTCTCTCTCTCTCTCTCTCTCTCTCTCTATATATATATATATATATAAAGAGAGGTGGATTATTATATAACCCTTTATATTTGTACAACCATTTGTACATCCTATATTAATTTTATGGCTAAACATTTGTACATTCTATATAAAAATGTTTGCGATAAGTTTATATAACATTTTTATGCATCTTAACACTTTTTTTTAAATAAGTATATTACACTAATTTTTTTATGACACTATTTTGAAAAACTGTCTTATAAAAATGAGCACGTAGGAAACTTTTCAAAATTGTCCTATAAAAAGCTAAAAACTTGTCCTAAAAATTGTTAAAAAGAGGTAAAAAGATGTTTTATAAACTTATTATATGTTGTTTGATCATATAAACACAAGTCTTGTAAAACAACGTATTAAAGACACCTAGACATTTTTTGCATCATATAAACTCATTTTGTATCGATTTATATACCGGAACAAATGTGTGATAACCGGATCCTGGTTATCACCTGAGGTA
>NW_020205710.1:0-1724 GCF_001531365.2 Cynara cardunculus var. scolymus | reverse complement strand
ATGTCTAGCCGAACTAGAAGATCTGAAAGAATGACTCGTCCAGAATATGAGGAAAGGGAAGGATCACCCGTAAATCTACCAACTAGTACATCTGAAAATAGAGGTCGGGGAAGAGTAAGAGGACGAGGCAGACGAAGAAGTCAGTCTCAGGGCAGGGGTCGGACTGGAACACATTCTGAACATGAAGAATCTCACTCTGGGAATGTTCAAGAAAGGTCGGTACCACATCCTGAATATATAACCAAGGATATGTTGGCAGAAGAAATGAGAAAATTGCGGGAAACTCTGACATCTATTATGGGAATACCGGCTAGGGTAGAAACAGAAAGAGTGGAAATTCATCCCTCTACTTCAGTCACCCACATCAAAGAAGGAGATATTAAGATGTTTTTGGCATGCAAACCACCAACCTTTTCTGGGGAGAGAGATCCAGTAAAAGCTATGTGCTGGATTAAGGAAATGAAATCTATGTTCAACACCATTCGGTGTCCAGAAACAGATAAAGTTCAATTTGCTGTTTATGTATTAAAGTCAAATGCTTTATTTTGGTGGGAAGTTGAATCATCTACCAAAACATATATTTTACAAACTCTGTCTTGGGTAGAATTTGTGGATAGATTCAAGAATCAATTTTGTCTTAAAATGGCAGTGAGAGAAATGGAGGAAGATTTCTTGAAATTAGAGCAAGGAAATGGAACAGTTCGGGAGTATACCGAAAGATTCAATGAATACTCTCGTTTTGCTGAACATTATGTTTCAACTGAATCCAGGAAGATAGAGAGGTATATTTGGGGTTTGAAACCCTCAATTAGAGAGTTTGTTATTGTTATGAACCCCAATACCTTTCCATTAACAGTCGATGCAGCTGAGGTGACCGAACAAAATAAGAATAGACAATCGGAAGGAAAAGTTGTTGAGAAAAGAAAATGGAAGGGGCCTTCATCTTTTCGAGGACGAAAAATTGTTAGATATGATAATAGATCTGAGCATAAAATCAGTGAAAAAGTCTGCCCACAATGTCGACAGGTTCACCAGGGAAAATGCAAGACGGACCCAAAGAAATGTTATAAGTGCGGTGAGGCAGGTCATTTATCCAGAAATTACCCAACTAACCGAAGGTGTTTTAATTGTAATTCTTCGGATCATATTCGACCAAATTGCCCCTTGTTAAGAACTCCACAGTTAACAATGGGGAGTAATGCGTCGTGTTGATCCCAAATCTCTCAATAACACTAATAATCTAGTTATAAATAACCAAATTATAGTGATTTAATGAAGAAAGTTATGAAGTCTCAAGAATAAAATAAGAAAGTTTAAGAACAATTTTGACCTTCAAAAGTTTTACTTTATAGATTCATAAACGTAAAACAAAGAGTAAAAAGCCTTATTTTTACAATAAACCTAATCATCTATTTATACTAAATGACTATTAAGAAGATAACTATCTAATGCTACTTTCAAGCAAATCGTCTAGCTAATAAATAGAGTTCATCTTTCTCATGGATAAACATTAATAATAAGATAAACTTGAATTCCAGTTGTTGATTTGTCATCTCCAGCTGTCATTCATGATATGATGACTTCATCCTTATCTTCAAATCTTCATTGCATGCTTGGATGAAGTGCTGGAAAATCTTCTAAGTGTTGCTTGTCCAGAGGATCGATGAGAATGCTCTTTCCATCGCATCCTTGGACCTGTCCATTGATCCTCTGGTTGAACTTGT
>NW_020205709.1:0-4847 GCF_001531365.2 Cynara cardunculus var. scolymus | reverse complement strand
TTCCTTTAGAATTAAGTGGAATTCATGACACGTTTCATGTGTCAAATTTGAGGAAGTGTCTAATAAGTTCAGATATGGCAGTACCATTACCTGAGATTAAGGTAGAAAAGTTATGTTTTGAAGAAACCCCTGAGCAGATCACTAACTATAAGGTGAAGAAGTTATGAAACAAAGAGATTGGGTTAGTAAAGGTTCAGTGGCGTTATCATAAAGGACCAGAAGYCACCTGGGAACGAGAATCGGAAATGCGGATGAAATATCCCTACCTTTTTGCTAAGTAGAATTCCGGGACGGAATTCTTTTAAATAGGGAATATTGTAATAGTTTGGTTATTATTTTAAATATATATATGTTATATATTTGGTTATGTGTGTGATTATTATTTAAAATAAAGAAAAGAGGGGGAGTCGGCTATTGAGCCGCCCCTCACTTCCTATTGTGGCTGGGTATATATATATATATATATATAGAGAGAGAGAGAGAATTTTTGAAGAAAAACACACACAACACATACCATATTTAGGAATATCTCTGAGAATTTGAAGATACTGCACAAGAAGAAGAAGAATCCTAAGGCTTTGATTTTTGACTTCTAAAAGGTGAGTGTATTAAGAGCTTTGGATATAAATTGCTTACATACAGTTTGATAAGCATTTTGAACTGATTATTATGAATTTTGTTACATTTGATGATGATTCATGTAAACCGTGCAAGTAGTGTCCAGATTGATATCTGGATACTTAAATTGCTCATGCCTTGTTCAGATAGTGTTTAAACCGGACAAGAGGTGACCGGATAACTTATAAACCGGCTAAGTGATGACCGGATATTTATCTAAGCTGCTCAAGAGGTGATCGGTTTACTTTTAAACCGCTCAAGTGTTGTGCGGTGTATTGACCAGATTACTTTAAACCGGTCAAGGGTTAGTCTATGTATTGTCCGATTTATTCTAAATTGGATAACAAAGAAAGTAAAGTGTTGTTCGGATTTCTAATCCGGACAATGGAGTTGGTTTATGTTTAAAGTATATTGATCGGATAACTAATCCGGACAAGTCTGACCGGACTTTAAATCCGGATGAAAGGAAATATGTTTTTGGAAGATGTTTGTGAAATGTAATARCAGTGTAACTGCGAGTGAGATGACGGTGTAACCGCGAGAGTGATATAATGGCAGTGTAACTGATTATAATGGCGGTGTAACAGCGAGAAACATAAATATGATATGTTTCGGAACAGGTTTGATTCTAAACTAATTGTTTGTAATGTATATTGTTATATGAGATTATACACTCACTAGACCTTTTGGTCTAACGCTCAGATGTTGGACTAACMTRTTTTGSAGATCAGCGTTTGTTGAAAGATAAAGGCAAGGGAAAAGTCTGAATGATGATAATAGTTTACTTGTTTATGTATTAAGGATACATTTTGTTAGTCTATGTTTTGTAATGATACTATTTTGGTATAGAAAGTATGATGATGTAAATTTTATGTATATGGAATATGAGGGTTGTTACATAAAATCAAATAATCACGATAAAAATTCAAGAGTTTACGATAACGATTCAAGAATATATATATATATATACGTAATTTATCGACCATTTTTGAGCGATCAAACACAAAGTGGTGAACCACCGTTACGAAGGGTCAACTACAACAACTAGTTGCCCAAGAGTAAAAAAAAAAAAAGTGAAATCCGTACCTTAAGCGGAATAGAGAAGTAAAACACGGTCAAACGGGATTCACGGTAAAGTTCGACTTGCTCGCGTGCCTAACGAATGCTCAAATCGGTTATTACTTAAACAACGTAAGATCATATCCTAATTATACTAATAAATTACTTAGGTCTTACATGCTTATAAACAACTTAAACTTCAAATACGACAGCCGAATATGTATTACGAAAACGACGCAACACTTAGCTTTATATAATTCCGATTCGAGTTTAACAGCTTTTGACCCTCATTTTCGAGAGCATTTTTACCCCACATAGAGCTCAATACGGAAAATACTATCTAAATGAAAGATGTAGTACAATATGCGATGAAACTACTGGTTTTGGAATCACCTCATTTGGATTATCCATCTATTTTATTAGAATTTTACAAAACAGCAGATCAATCCTGAATACCTTGCAAACATCTCCGAAAACACACTGTTTCGAGCCACTTAAAATGATAACTGGATTTTCGATCCTACATGAAAGTTGTAGCATACATTAAGGGCTTTCTAACTGCAAAATATGAACTTATTCCGACTTACGCTTTATAAGTTATACACTGACAAAGTATGGACCTGCATAGTCGGTAAAATCCGATTCCGGAATTCCCGACTAACTTTTATAACCCAACTTTCATGATTCGCTACATTTACGGGTTATAAACATGATTCAATATACTAAACATGAAATATCTCATACTTATAACAATATTCATCCGTAAACTTAGACATAACATCATTTATAAACCAGTCTAAAAATACTAACATAAACACTCTAATAAAAGTGAATGAAATTTGTACTTTTATGAAGGGTTCGAAGAGTGGATTCCGAATATATAATCGTTACTTCGATTGCTTCAACGATTTGCAAGAAATCTTAAAGAGAAGAAGAAGAAAAGAGAGAGAGATGAGGCGGTTGAAGAATGAACGAGAATGAAGAAGAAGAAGAAGGCAGCGATGGATTGCTTATGTATATATATATATATATATATATATATATATATATATATATTTACTAAGAGATTAAGAATTTGGCGATTTTAACCCCTCAACAATTACCGACCGTCATTTAAATACGGTACAATTTTGGTAAGCTAACGAGAATGTGATTATGAAATTCGGGTCTTACATAGCGAATTGGGAAAACTCAATAAATTTCTCAGTATATTCCCGCACAGATCTGCTCCCTTGCTCTAACTTAAGAAAATCTTCCTCCATTTGTCTTACTGCTGTCATATGACAAAATTGTGTTTTAAATTTACTCACAAATTCTTCCCAAGACATTGTTTCCAGTATATTTGGTTGTGACGAGGATTCCACATCCCACCAATATAAGGCATTAGATTTGAGCATAGATACTGCAAATCTAACCTTATCTTCTTCAGAACACCTACTAGTGTTAAATACTGATTCAATCTCTTTTATCCAGCACATTGCTTTAACTGGATCTCTTTCTTCTGAAAAGGTTGGAGGTTTACATGTCAGAAACATCTTTATATCGCCTCCTCGATTATTGTTGCCTGCTGAAGGAACTGGAGGATTAATTCCAACTCGCTCAGTTTCTATCCCATAATAGATATTAGAGTTTGCCTCAGTTTTCCCATTTCTTCTGCTAAATCATTTCTTGTTATAAACTCTGATTGTTGCCTTTGTTCCTGTTGAGCATTCCCAAAGTGGGATTCCTCATGTTCAGAATGTATTTCGGTTTGACCCCTTCCATGAGACTGACTTCTTCCTCTACCACGTCCCCTTGGTCTTCCCCGACCTCTATTTCTGGACATGCTAGTTGGAAGATTAACAGGTGACTCTTCCCTTTCTTCAGATACAAGGCGGGCAGTTCTTTCTGACCTTCGTGATTGATTAGACATCTGCAGATATTTTAGTATTAAATATCACGTATTCACATTCCCAAATATAATATGGTGTCCAAGTACATATATGTACCTGTAAATTCATAATTACATTGGCCATTTGTAATTCCAATTCACCTTACATACTGTTCTCTTTAACCCATTATATTTTATTCCCAATTATACTAATAATGTATGGGACTCTTAACATGCAAATGACAGTTTAAGTCTAGGTATCATGCTGTGAATACCTAAATCTCTTAAACTAAGGCTCTGATACCACTTCTGTAACACCCCCAAACACCACATTTGCATATAATACATATTTCATTATATAATTTACATCAGAAGGTCCCACTAGTACAAGGCTTTCTATATGTACAAATTCTACATATGAAAATCTCCAAAATAAATCCTGTACTATTACATGTAATATAACATGTATCTTCAAAAGCAGGAAACAGATTAGGAAAATAATCACATTTTTCTTTTCCCTTTATTATCCCCGGACCCCGCTATTCCTGCATTGCAATATTTTAAAACAGAAAATGAGGGTTAGACCAGACGGTCTAGTAAGTAAATTCCTTCTTTACAAATGCAAGGTGATGAACACCAAAATGTTAATAACTAAAGGAAGGAATTTACAATATTATGTAAAATAGAGTAAACTTAAGAATCTCATTGTCATAAAATATTTTCAATTTAAAATTCAATGTTTCCAATATGAAACGAATACCAACACTTCTTGAATTATCAAATCATCCTATTAAGATAATAGAAAAGATTTAAGACAATACTTACCTGATATGACAAAACATTTTCCCCTTCTCAATAACATTTAAATTATTATTTCTAATAAGAATAATATCTTTAATTCATCAGATCACAAAGAAAAGATGATTCAAAGTTATTAAATCCAATTAGTAATAATAATAAKAATTATAATATTATCCCCATATGACAATGCTACCCTTATTCCAAGTACACCTCTCCTTGATATGCCACCCTTATTCCTCCATCAAAACAGAGTTACTTATCAGAACAGATAAAAGTCACCACGTCTGAAAGTACTCATTCTCAGTTTCAAGCCAGAACAGACAAAAGTCACCACGTCTGGGGAACTACCACTTAAAACAAGTTTCATACCAAAACAGACTTACGTCACCACGCTTGGTAGAAACCATTTATAAAACTCACTTCCATACCAAAACAGACTTACGTCACCACGCTTGGTAGGAAGGTTTCCTAAAATATAGTTTCATACCAAAACAGACTT
>NW_020205708.1:1915-5174 GCF_001531365.2 Cynara cardunculus var. scolymus | reverse complement strand
GTCCCAATAAGCATGAAATATTAAAAGCATGATGATTTCAATTGAAGATGAAGTGCTAACAAAGTGATAAGTTTTGTGGTAGGTTCTGGGTTTACTAATCACAGTAAACTACTTGATTAATGCAGGAAACATCTGGAGCTTTCAAACAAAACTGTTTGTTGCACTACGCATTATACAGGGATATATTCCCAATGTGGGCTCTAGCTGCTTACCGTAAGCAGGTGCTCCCACAACCCACAACCATCTAGCACTACCATCACTGCAAATAGCTATTGTTGTCTATACTTGTATCCAAAAAATTTGGTGTTCAAATCTGTGCTAAAAACTTGTTATAATAAGCAAAAGAGAAAGCTATCATTCTCTTCAGTGTTTCATCATGCTCTATGCAACCACCGTTGCCTCCAAGGATGTTCATGAGAAGACAAGGATTTTAATAAAAAGTAGAGAAGASAAGATTGCCAGTGACACGAATGAAATGTAAAAACACCTAAACTTCATTCACCATTTCCTTAAGAATATACTGGATCACAACGAAACATGTATAAAAAATTATAGATTCAACAAACTTGAAGTCGWGAATAGACAATACTTTTGGTCTAAGTTGATGAAAAGATCTTGGTCCTCGAGGCCAAATTTCGTTCTGACACCCATTTTCGTTCTAGGGATGCAATAAAAGGTTTTTTCGAAGATGGCATGATYGTGTTGCATATAAGGGCACGACCATGCCAAAGGAATAAATACAAATTTCCAAGGATTTAGTACTCGGATCGAGTTGAGACTCTCTTGGGTTGTTATATAAATACAACTCTTGTGTAACGACCTCATATCACGTATTTTAACAGCATATTTAGCCCTATTGCCCTAAACAAAATCACAGATCCACAATGAATTTAAATCTAAATCACAATCAATAATCAAGTAAACACTAAARTACCATGAAATTGAACCCATGAACAAAGTCAAAAAAATCCCCATAAATGTAGCATTGATATAATTTATAGCATTTAATCAAATGGAGGGGCATTTTAACAAWTTTTCTTTTTAWCCCATGATTAAATAAATTTGTCTATTTGAATAAAAATATGTTGTTTACTTTCTCTCCTCGATCAACAATTTAAATGACTGCTTTACCCTTTAACATGAATTAAACGTTGTTTGATAAATTGTTATTAGTATTTTTGAGACACAGAAACTATTTGAACATCAAAACATGCCATCACTAAAATCAATATGCTCATCTTCTCCCAAGAATCCTATCATCACCACGTACCTCATTTTTTCTTTCTTTCTTTTCATCGTCCCTTTTTTCTTCCTTCCTTCTCCGGTTTCTTTTCTTCCTTCCCTTTTTTCTTGGAGTTAGTTAAAAGCTCTGTGAACGAAGGATTCAGATCTGAGTTTAAAGCTCGGTGATTATTTTATTTGAAATCAATAACCGGTAGATAATGTTTTTATCTGAAATCAATAACCGATGGTATCGTTTTTATTTGAAATCAAAAGCTGGAGAACGATTGATTGTGGAGGATAAGGTGGAGAGAGATACCCTAGTTGTTTTTTTAATAAGGGTAGAAGATGTCATTTGTACGGTTGAATTTGGACAACATATCAATTCAGGTTATACGGATGAGCTAGCCAATTTTTCATTAAGATGCAAGTAACATCTCAAAATGTCTCTGCGAATGAGCTCATTCAGTCATTAAGCTCATTAAATCAAAAGTAAACAACCACTACAATAAAACTAGTTTATAGGACCACTACAATATTTTTGTTATGAAATTAACTGACAAGCCATCGACTACTATGACATAGATCATCGGCGGATTTATTCATACACGAGCAGAGGGTCTCGTATATATGCTTAACTGATTTTCGTAAGTAGAAAAAATTTTGAGCATGAAAGGTGCAATCGGTAAATTTCGGGCGGTACTCTGGGATGTTAGAAAATACAAGAAAAATCAACAAAAAGAAAAACTAAAAAAACTTGTTGAAATCAAACAAAAAATTTATAAATATCTCTTAAAATCAATCAAAAAACTTAAAAGAAACCCCTCGAAATGATGGAATTCGGCTAAAAATACATCCGATGACATTACGAACCTTTGATCCACTTTAAAGATGCATCCACTCGGTAAAAGTTTCCAATACGCCACTAACATGGATAGGAGATTGAAATAGAAATTTTTTTAAGCACCGCCACCATTTAAAGGATGAAAGTTATATACGTTTTTGTGTATCACAATGTATTTTCTTTATTTTATGAAATGTATTATAGTTGCATTTTCGTTATTTTCATTGCTTTACAAAGGGTATTACATTATGCATCGTGTATGTATATCTGGGTATCACAATGAATATCGTTTGTAGGTATTACAATGTTAATCTTATATTCACATAAGGTTTGCTGGAGCGAGGAAAGAGGAGAGATGAGAGAGGATATTTATAAAATCCATAAAATGTCCTTAATTAATATTTTAAGTCAAAATTACCAAAATTATTAATTTTTATGATTTAACCTTTGATTTATAGTTGAGATTGGATCTCATGGTTACCATAAACAAAACAGTTCTCATTTAATTAGGTCCACAAAGGTGTGTGTGTGTGTGCACGCACACTAAAAAGTGTCCTAATAGACTATAATATTGGACACTTTATGTTGTCACAAAATGTTTACATTTAGAAACAAATATGGGCGTCCCAAAAAATAATTTTATAGGACGAAATTCAATGTCCCAAAAAATGTTTTTATGAAACAAAGTTTAGTGTCCTATAAAATGAACTAAGTAATACTAAAAAAGTGTCATAATAGGCTATAATAACTAATACTACAAGCGTCCTAAATGACTATAATGCGAGACGCATCATCCAATTATAAAATCCTTCTGTAATATTACATTTAGAAGCATATATGAAAGTTTTACGAATTGATTTGATAGAACAAAATTTAAAGTTGTACAAGTACTTACATGAGTACCAMCAATCAAGCTATGTATCCACCACAAAGTTGTATCATGACAAAACTAAGTATTGAACAAGAATTACGCAAATACAAAAAATCTTATATATTGTATCTTACAAACTAGTGATATCAATCTTCGTCATGCACAATCTACAATTAAAAAACAGATATACACTACTAAAAAAACGGGTATCACCGACGGATTTTTCTGGCGGAAATTCCGTCGGAAATATTACCGACGGATTACCGACGGATTTCCGACGGATACCAAAAAAAGTCAAAAAAAGTCAACTTTTATCCATATCC
>NW_020205708.1:0-1245 GCF_001531365.2 Cynara cardunculus var. scolymus | reverse complement strand
ATTATTTATGCAAGGGTTACATCCAATACCAAATCATAATTGGGTCAAACCTACTTTCTCCTTATTAGACTTTTAAAATCACCAATTTGGACCACTTTCTTCTTCTTCTTCTTCTGTATCCAATCACTGCCTTCTCCACTCTTACCAATTTCAGATTTCAAATTTGAAATTTGAAATTTGAAATTTTGAAATTTGAAATTTGAAATGATTTTTGAAGGCTGTGAATATATATACACACTACACCATTGTTCTTACCATTGTTTTTTACCTCTGTTGACTGTTGAGAAAAACCAGTGGAGTGCATCTCTAGCGACTTATAAATGATCTCCTTCAATCGCTCAATCGCCCTGCATCTCTCCCTCTCGCTTTGCATCTCTCGCTCTCGCCCTGCATCTCTCGCTTGTGGTTTAATTTGTTCATAGTGGGTTTCGACCCTAATGGCTTATGTATCAATTCTCAATGGGTTTCAACCCTGAAAGCTCATGTTTATTCGTTTGGTTTTAGTTTGTAATTGTACTTATGGAGCTTTCCTTCACAGGTGAATACGAATACCTAGATGTAATCGTTGAAGGCGGAGATAAGGTGTTGATTGATATAGATTTTAGATCGGAGTTCGAGATAGCTCGGCCGACCGAAAATTACAAACTAAAACCAAACGAATCTTTGAAGAAGTCTACGAAAAGGCAGAAATGAAGAAAATACAGAAGGGTCATGGAAAGAAGCTACGAAAGAGAAGGCAACCAACACGATGTAGCATTTTTTCTGTACATAAAATTTTGTACACAAATTTTTGGAGTTCCCAGGATGGCAACCAACACCAACCTCTCTTCTTTCTTTCTTTCTTCTTTCCAACTTTCAGTAACAACAATAACAATCCAAAAAACAGTTGTAATCAACAAACATATTAAAGCTTTTCAAATGTCTTTCTCACTTACCTGTTCATATATATGTATTTTCTTTGTTTCTTTAAGAGAATCTTAACAGCAAAAGAAGAGAGAGAAAGATGGGGGATGGATTTCTTGATCACTTCAAGATGGAGAAGAAGAAGAGAGAAAAGATGGATTTCTTCATCAAGAAACTGTAAGGTTTCAAGCGGGCGATTTTGTGGAGGTTTCATTTGATCACGACGACGACGAAGAACCCGATGCCGGAAAACCCAACCTCCGATCAAGATCCTTGATTCTTGTAAAGATATGATGTTTAATACTGGTGTTTCTTGGGACTTTCATTGGTGGTGTTTCTCCT
>NW_020205707.1:0-5515 GCF_001531365.2 Cynara cardunculus var. scolymus | reverse complement strand
CATCGTGTTTGACTTTTCTGTAAGTTTGACTTTGACTAGGACTTTAATGTTTGACCCTATATAAAGGGTATTTGTCTTGTATTTTGAAAGAGAGCTTCATTGTAAATCTGATTACGTAATAAGAGGGTGTGACCAAAGCTTTTATTGTTGACTTTCTCTCTCAAAGTTCATCTTATATTGTTATTGAAGATTTATCAGATCTGTCATGGTTATGAAGCTATATTGAAGATTGATCATTGTTAGGGGACTCACAGGGGGGCGATCCCCTTAAAAAGTACAAAGAATAAGATTAAAAATTATTTTGGTGGGTCCTACATGGCTCCTTTTAGGGTACAAGAGGATACATGCCTCGATTTACGTGGATCTACTCCCGGGGGCGATCCATGTCACCCCCTCGGGGGCGATCCAACCTTAAATTTTTTTTTTTCATTTTTTTAATATCGATTAAGGGTGTTTTTAATAAACTAGAGACGATATTTGAACTGTTTTTTTATACCTTTTTAGGACCAAATGTCATGGTTTTATTATATAAAATAAAACTATTTCTACCCTGACAACCCGTAAACCTTATAAAATTACGATTGTACGTAAAGATTAAACGCATAAACTAAGCAACGAATCTTGTTATATTTTTCTTATAAGAAATGTTGATTTTCCCTAATAATTGTGGAGGCGAAAAAAATTATTTGTATCTGATTTGGTGGACAAAAATCATATATTTTATGTTGAATCTTATTTCGTCTTTTAGTGCAACAAATTTCATTATAAATACCAACCTTCTATTTCATTATTTTTTACACCTCCTCTTTCATTTCACTTCTCATATTCTACTCTCACGACCCTTAACCTTTCAACACAATAAACCATCACAATCCTTAACCTTTAACCCATTAAACACAATCAACCATCACAAAAATGAAATCACGTCGAGTGATGATGCTTTCGTGTATCTTCAAAGTGGCGGTTTATTTCAAGAGATACATGGTGTGTTAGAGTACCTTCCGTTAAGCTCTCCCGTATGTGTATTACGTTTGCCTTCGCCAATAATGTATTATGGTGTCGTTAAACGTGTCACAAAAAAGTTAAGTTTATGTGTTCCTTTTATTTTATTTTATAAACGAATTCATTACAGATATTATATCAGTTAATCGACGATGACGATGTGGTAATGTTCTAGAACGCCATTCATCAAAGTTTGGAAAAAATGTTGACACTCTTTATGGTCGACGATGGTGGTTATGATGGAAATCCATCAAGTGCAAACCCGGGCGGTCAGCTGTGGAAATCCAAGCACACTCTTTTCCGACGGTAGTGGTGCACACTCATATGGTCCAAGCACACTCTTCCCCACCGATTGTGGTATTGGTGGAAATCAAAGCACTTTCTTCCCAAGTGGTGGCAGTGGTGAAAATCAAAGCACCTTCTTTCCTGGTGGTGCTGCTGGAAATTCATATTTTGAACCAAAAAATACTGTTCAACCTGACAGTTATTTGGTTCAAGATTTGAACATGTCTCCGATACAGTCTCCCAACCCGTACTTGATCCAGTCTCCTGAACAGTCAAAACCTTTATGGGAGGTAGATATGGCTGAAGATGTTTCTGTTGCTGCCAAAATTTTGAATACACCCGAAGACGATAACTCCGATGCTGAAGAAATTCAGCCGGTAAGGAATAGTTTTTGGGGTATGCTCGACCCAATACCTTGTTTAGATCCTGTTATCAAAAGTAGATAGGAAAATATTCCTACCAGCCTACATCTCATGTCAAAGTTCTCCAACCTTTGACTCGAAGGAAGCACTGAAGCTCGCATTGGGATTAAAGTACGCTTATGAAAACTTTTAGATCAAGGTAAAAAAATCATCCAAACACCGGTACGAGGCGGTGTGTCACTTTGATATAGATTGTGATTGGCGTTTAATGGCTGTCTCCATCGATGGTACCAACATGTTTCAGGTACGAAAGCTCCACGATGAATACACATGTTCAAGGTCCTAAGTCCAGCTAAACCACCATAATGCGAATAAAAAGGTTTGGGTCATGCATCGGCAGGGAGTTTAAAGGATTGTAGAAGAGTGTATAGTGGTAAAGAAATCATGGAAGATGTGAACCAACGGTTCAATATTAGCATCTCCTACAACCAAGCATGGCGAGCAAAGATGTATGCCTTGCAACTGTTGAGGTGGAGCCCTAAATCGTCGTTTACCCTACTCCCGGTTTATTTTCACAATTTGAAGCTAGAAAATTTGGGGACTGTGACAGAGATCGTTGTTGATGGACTTGGACGATTCGACATTTTGTTTGTCGCACTCGGTTGTTCGGTAATAATTTTTGTCATTTTTTTTAATTATTGTCATAATTTTATGTTATGAAGTTTATATTTTTTAACCTCGTTCATCTGCATATTTGATCGTTTCGAGGACAAACGAGATTGCTTCTTATAATGGACGATGCCCATCTGAAGGGGCCATACGTTGGCACCATGTCCTTAGCGGTCGGCATGGATGGAAACAATGGGATCATTCCCATTGCAATGAAAGCAGGGAAGACAAAAAGTGGCCCTTCATGGACATGGTTTTTACGTAAGCTGAGGTAGTGTATCGGTTAAGTGCCCAATTTAACCTTCGTAACCGATAGGGCTGCCTCTATCGACCTGACAATACGAACTATATTTCCCAACGCGCACCACGAAGTTTGTTGTCGGCATCTCAGCCAGAACCTACGCCTAACCTATAGAAAAGACAAAAGGAAAAGGTGGATGTTCTGGGAGGCATGCAAAACTTATTGGTTGTCGGACTTTGAAGCTACAATGAATTTGATCAAGCATAGTGTACCTAAAGCCGCTCAATATCTTGAGGAAGTTGGTTATTCTAGATGGGCACGATCGCACTTCCGTGGATTGTGTTACAGTGCAATGACTTCCAATAGTGTGGAGTCTATCAACTCAGTAACCCGGTTTACACGCTATCTTCTGATAACAATGTTACTGGAATTTTATCGGGCGACATTGCAACAATGGCATTTTATACGTCAGCATAACGAAGGAAAATTCAACCATCCAGAATTATATGTTTGATTATGTAACATATGCTAATGATATCAAATATTTGCAGCCCAAAAGATGAATGCAGTGACTCCTTGGGCGGAGGCGAAATTAGAAAAGAGAATCCATAGGAGTGCAAATTGAAAGGTATATCCCATAAGCGATTTGTTGTTTGAAGTTGACGACTGGTATAAGAAAGGAACGTGCGATTTGCATGCTAAGACTTGTACATGCATGCAATGGCAACTTTCTAGAATAGCTTGCGGTCATGTGATATCTATTGCTCGAAGTTTAGATATTCAAGACTGCAGTCAATTCTATTTTATTTGGTTCAATTCCGACTCTTATCGTGCAACATACGAGGAGGAAGTAATTCCCCTTCCACCAGAAGCTGAATATGTGTTGCCCAACGAACGTATGACCGTCATACCGCCTTCCTTAGAGATACAAAACTCTGGTAAGCCACGTAACCACGATCGTATCCTGTCATGAGACGAGGAACCAATAGTGAAAACATGCAGTCGATGCCACCAGAGTGGACATTTTTGATATAATTGTCCGAGTCTGATGCCAGCTCCTAGGCCGACGCACGGAAGTTCAAGTAGTCATCGAAGATCAGTTAGTTGTTCAACCGATTGTGGTCCATCTCAACCTGATACTACACAAGACTATGTATTTGATACTTACGATTTAAGTAAGTAAATGTACGTTTTGTTAAGTGTAGCTTTGTTGTTTTAATACGAAATGGCAGTTCGATTGAGAAATGCATGAACATTAACCATTAATACATAGATGTATCAATTGAAACAACAACATTCAGACGTAACATTAAAATGAAAAACATCAATGAGAACAACAACATTAATACATATGTTGATCCCAGATCTCTCTATAACACTAATATTCAGGTTATGAATAACCTAAATATATCGTGTAGATGGAAAAAGTGAAGAACACTCAAGAACACAATAAGAATATTCAAGAATAATATTAAGATCCAAATGATTCACTTTTTTATTCAAATGATTGGCGGAAAAGCGTAAACGATTGCAAGAATAGTAAGCCTATTTATACTAGTAATCTAATTATGGATATTGCTATCTATGGAAGATAGTTAGCAAATCCCTTAAAAAAGGAAAGCAATCTATACTTATGGAAAGTAAATAAAGCAAAGTAATTAAAGGAGAATCCAGCTGTCGATTTGCTATCTCCAGCTGCCTTCTATAAGGCGTGTTCAACCATGTCTTGAGATCTTCTTCAATGGGTGCCTCTGGTTGAATTGTCGTGGAAAACTCCAAGTATTGGTAACCAGAGGGGTTATGGAGATGCACAGTTTATCGCACCTATGGACGTTCATCGCACCTCTGGTTGTATTGGGCACTTAGACTTTTTGCTTGAGAGTCTTCCATCGACCTTCTGCTCTTTCACACTTGTTGTGTTTTTCATTACTTTTACATATATGAGTGATGGGGTCTAACAATCTCCCCCTATGTAATGAAAAGACAAACATTGACTAGTCTATGAACAATTAAAGAATAAGTGAAAGACATAGGCTAAACTAGAAAAACATCCTCTTGCCAAAAAAATTCATTGGACAAGGTGTTGGATGAATTCTTACAAAACATATAAGAAATTTAAATTACATGATAAAAATATTTTACTCATGGTTTTCTCAAGATATTTTCCAAAGTTGCATCATCAGTCCTCTGAATCGAATGATTGTGTAGATACTAGGAATAAGTTCTTGTCCTTCCTTCATCGGCACATGCGTTCTGCCCACTCTCTCTCTGATGACACCCTGAAACCATTCAAGTGTAGTGGTTGAATACTTGAAGACATCAGTTAGTTTGAAGAACTTTTTAGTACCAAAGTCGTTCTTGAAGACCAATCCAAGCTCTGGTTGAGTTAAACAGACTCAGTGATGATCGCTGGAACTGAAAATAGAAACATAAATACTTTGTTGTGACATTTTGTCATTTCGGAGTTTCAGGTTAGCACTTTATTATAGATCCTATATTTAGAATTATAAATTTATTAGAATCTAGTTATGGTGGTTAGAGTACATCTGACTCATCACCCAAAGTTTAGCTTGGAAGATCCGCCTCAGCAGGCAATTGATAAAGTTAACTTGTGTAATGCCAAATATTTTAGAAACGTTCCAAATAAAATAAAGTTGATATTATAAACTTTTAAAATTAAAATACAAAAGTCTCATTTGAATGTCCACATAATTTATTAAAAGACGGAGTTTTGAAATTAGTAATGTCGTTTTATTTATGTTTGGGTAGATTATAGTGGGTTTATAGTTAATTTGAAAAATAATAAAAAAGTTTTATTGGGTTTGGGCCTTGAGGGGCCAACCCACTTCTTTCTTTAAAAATCCTCATATAAATACCCCACTCCCTTTGAAAAACTCTCATTTATCCAAAATATCGACAGCTTGAGAACCCTTTCATCTCTCTCTAAAAATCAATC
>NW_020205706.1:0-4846 GCF_001531365.2 Cynara cardunculus var. scolymus | reverse complement strand
GCGTTAAGGCCTTATAGTAATAACCTCTTTCCTCCTTTTCTGTGAAAAAAAGATTGATCAAATTTTCAAATTCAATAATCTACAAGCAATGAAGACATATTACTAATTGAGAATACATAGAGACTTCGGTGATTAAACCAAAAGACATATTACTAATGTGTTTGTTTAATGAATGATCCACTTCTCATAGTTTTTGGATCATTGGTTTGATTTGATCTGTTACAAGATTCTGTCCCCTTTTCATATACATGTATGTTATCATTTGTCTAGTTTGATTAATGACCAGAACAGAGAATGTCTTGTTCAATCCTACAAAATAGCATTCAAAAGATGATAAATTGGGGAAAAGAATATGATTTTTGATATTTTTATGGGCAATACTTGTCGTGGATCTTTTGCTGTAAGAATAAATCAAGKCTTCAATCAGCCTGGATACCAATCCAGTTCCAAGCGAACCCCGTCTACTGCACAATCTAACAACTCCTCACGCCACTCACCCACCACCGTTAACCAACCACGTAGTGCCTCTAAAGAGTTCCCCAGAAAAGGTTCCAATACCAATCCCAAATCCTCACCTGCTTCCAGGAAAGAGAGCACCATGAACCGCCAGAACGCGAACCAGGCTTATTATGTCCTTGGTCATAAAACAGCCAACATTCGTGATCTGTACACGTTGGGTCAAAAACTAGGCCAGGGACAATTTGGTACAACCTACCTGTGCACCGAGAATTCCACCGGTACAAATTACGCTTGCAAGTCTATTTCCAAGAGAAAGATAATACATACTTTTATTTATTATAATGATTAAAAGCCGGCAAAGTCTAGCAAGAACTAAACAGTGAATAATAACTATACTTGATCCTACATAATACTGGCTTATTTCACTAATCTTAAGCAGCATAGGAATAGCTATATATAAAGCTCCATTTATCTCCCTCTTTGTTTACAATCCTACTATCTCCTAGTCTTTTTAATAGCTAATACTCAAACAGCAAAACTTCAGTTGAAACCCATGAACATAAAAACTTACTTGTGTAGTTGAAGAGTCAATCTAAGAGAAATCAACAATGCAAGCTTCTGATAGTTTCTGCAGCAAATTACTTTCCTCTACCTCTTTTCCCGTACCTAGGYTGGGATTAAAGAAATAAGGAATATCAATCTTACTACCAGGGTACAGATAAGTTTGATGACATACACACCAACTTACCATGAAATGCATAATGAAACTATTGTCGACAACAAACAAGTTTTTATGGTTTTGGCTCTTGCTTTGTAATGATACCCTTATAATAGACTATGTAAGACCACAAGTAGACTACATTATTTTGGTATTTACAATATAAATCAGATATGATTCAACTATATACCCTTACACGAAACACATGTGATTATGTTATGTGTTTTAACTTGTACTAATATTCAAAGACAATGTATATAACATATATTGAACAAGTTTGTACCGGATACCCTTATAATTGACTATGAAAGACCACAACTAGACCACACAGTTTTGGTATTTACAATATACATCATATATGATTCAACATATTCAATAGTAATGACACATATATGTATTTTGCTTTAAACTATACAATCACACATGATGCAAAATTACTCAACTGCAAACCAATAACCTAGTATATTAATCCAGAATGTATGAAGATATGATTTCAAATATTCAAACAGCTTTGTTCAAAACAGTTTGTTGAATCACATATGACTTTATATATCAAACAATAAAACCAATAACCTACAATATTAATCAGACTTTATGAAGATTCATAGCTATATGAAAATAACATCATATAAATTTATCATGTCCTTAATCAAACATTATCTTTAATCATATAAGTAAAGTATGGTAGATAATTTCAAAATAACCCTAACCTCACAAGCCACAAGATGCGAGAGCAAGAGCCGGTCGATAGTCGAGACCCGAGAGAGGCAGAGAACGAGAGCGAGAGCGATAGCCGATTGAGTCAAGGCCGATTGCGATTTCGATTCGTGAATCGTGGATTGGTTTCTGTTCGTGAGTTCGTCCGTGAGGCGAGAGGCGAGGGAGGACGAATCGAGCGAAGAGATTGTAGTGGACTGATAACATTATTTTCAGGGACGTGTCAAAATTTAACCTATGGATAAGTTAGGTTAAGAAAATGGACTGATTAAGTAAATCATATAAAAGATTTGGGCTAAGTTAAAAATGGTTTTAAATATAATATGTTATTCATGTCATTTTAAAYTTTAATAGGACATCTTTAAGTATCCTTTATTAGTTTTTAAATACTAATACAACAATCAAAAATGTCTTATTAACTATTAAAATTAACATGATACTTAAAAATGTCTTATTAATTTCTAAAATAATATGATACTTTAAAATGTCCTATTATTCTTTAAAATAATATGATACTTAAAAGTGCCCTATTAGATCATAAAATAATATGACAATCAAAAGTGTCGTATTAGATTACATGATAGGACGTCAAGATATGTTAATAAGACATAAAAATTAAGAGTCATATAAAATTAAATCAAATAGGACTCATAAACTAATGTGTCGTATTAGCCTTTTAAAGRACGGTTTTCAAAAAATGTCCTAAAAAATTGTCCTATAAACCTCTTTTTGTTGTARTGATAGATGTTAAATTGCACTTTGACATCTTAGAAGATTTACGCCTAGGGAGAGCCTTAAATGTAATTATGTAAATACATGTATTCGTAAATTATTATATATATAAAAAATATTATATTGATGAAGGGATAACCCAAAAATACATGTAACTACTCTGTAAGAGTGGAACATCAATCTTCACACACTCAACGGTGACCTCAACATGTTTTCATTTTCTATATCGTATCTATGGTGTCTACGTCATCAACCTCCAAAATGTATATAGCTACTTTATAAGAGTTGGAAAGCAGGGGTGGTTGGATGAAAGCACAATATTCACAATTGTTAAATATTTATGCTACTGTATGATGTATCAACGTTTCTTTCTAACAAAACTCGTCAATGCTTTAGTCTGCTAAAGCTACAATGTTCCTTTATTCTGTCTAAAGACCATCTCTGATTATACAGGGCATTCCAACTTCCAAGGGCTTTGCATCAATGAATTTTTAAAGGCCTTCAATTTGATCATCAATGCATTTGAAATACAATCTGGAGAACAGATGAATGAATCAAATGCTAAAATATTACTTTGCATTATCCAAAATAATAGTGTATCTTATCCTAAACAACAATTCCATCATAGCTATTCATATTGAACACCCAACTAAAACTGAAAAAGATGTGATTTAAAACCCCTAATTTTCTCAGAGATTCACAATCACAAATACATGTAGTCATATATAGCGAGAGTTTGRGAGATTACTTACAGTGAGATTAGGGATGTAATCAATCAGTCAAGTGAGAATGAGGCAACAGCGGGACGATCTTCAAAAATCACCAAAATTTACCTTCACAATTACCACAATTGCTTTTTATGGGGGAAAATATGTGAAACTGACATGCATTCTCTCCTTTACAGTCGCACGCTCTCTCTTTAACAAATGATAAAAATACTGATTTTAATGTTCACGATAGATTTATCGTGGCAAACTGATAATTGCGTTTGTAAATATGTTCAAGTCTCTGGAAACACCAAAAATACTGATTTTGGATCTAGAAAGTCAAAATCACATTTGAATCCAAAGAATACTATGGTTGTATCCTAAAATCAAATCCAAAGTTAAAAGAGTTATTAGTGATCATCTCCCTAGCTCCTTCCTTGTTAGATGTCGGATAATAACTGAATATTGTGATCAATAATTTAGCCATACCATGATTATCAAGCAGTAAATCAGTAACAACAGTGCAGATCATATGATACTTCTAGATGAAAAAAATGATTAACACGAAAAACTAGGGTTTCACAGTACCTGAGGCAGTAGAGGTATGAAGATCGACGAGAAAGACCGAACAGGAAGAACTGGAGAGGAATCATACAAAAGCGAAGAATGAAAGCAATTTGCAAGAAAAAAGATGTATAAATATATAATTTACCGCACAAATTGCATCAAAAATTAACATTAAATATCTATTTATTCAAATGTATTTAAATGGTTAAAGTTTTATCTTAGATGTTATAAGTTATAAAAGTACGCTATTCAAAATAAAAAGAATCAGGTTAAAGTATGTTTTTTTTCATGTAATTTTCCAAATTTATAATCATATAATTAAAATGCTTTTTTTTTGCAAAGCAGCTGATTAAATAAAAAAAACGAGCTAAAATTTACAAAGTAGGTGGCCAAGTAGCGAGATGCAACAATGAAAAGCAGACCTAACCGATAATCGAATGAAACAAAAAAGAATAAAAATATGTGAAAAAAGCAAACAAACACCAACGATGAACAGACAAAGCAACGAGTAACCCAAGAGGAACGAGAGGCTCAACTAGGATTTTGGAGCGGAGCCATAAGCCAACAATCCCAAGGGACAAAGTTGCAACTCACGAGACAATAATCCAAAGTTTCCTACAAATCATTGCATGTAGTTCAAATCAATTCCACGATCTCCTAGAGTCGCTCGAATTGGAAGCCTTCCTCGAAGAGCCCTCCAAACGAAGATGTTGATCTTTGAGGGTAATAGATTATTCCAGCGGGTTTTCGGATGTACGTCGTCTTTGGCAAGAGTTACATCATCAATTTAGAATAATTTAGTTTCTTGACCGAGAACTGTCCATCATTGTCTAGTAGTCACCACCACCATTTATAATCAGAGATGGTCTTTAGACAGAATAAAGGAACATTGTAGCTTTAGCAGACTAAAGCATTGACGAGTTTTGTTAGAAAGAAACGTTGATAC
>NW_020205705.1:3434-5479 GCF_001531365.2 Cynara cardunculus var. scolymus | reverse complement strand
AGCCTAAACAGAAGCATTAATTGCTTTATTCTTTTACACTACACAGATTTAGCATTTTATATGTTAATTTGCCAAAACATTCATATATATGCTATTTTTTAGCTATCAATGATTGAATGGAAGACCTGGTGAGATGAGCATCAAAAAGTCTCATATATACAGTACATCTGTTGTACTGAGTATATCTGTTATACTCACAGGCCAATCTTTTTATAATATTGAAAACAATTTCATACGTTGAAGTTGGTTGTTATCTTCCCATTCCCTTAATCTGAATAGATTAAAGAAGTGGATTTGCAAAGATCTACTTATAGTATCATGATTTGACGGCTTACACGGAAAATTTCATTCATCTTTTGTATGATGGAATGATTCTCATTTCATCATAAGGGGGAGTATATGTAATAATGAATGAAATATTCATTTTCGAACTTTGTTAAAGGGAATCTGATGCAAAGATCAAGGGGGTAACTTTGAAATTGGCAAAAGACTCAAAAGAAGAAGTGCGACTAAAGATGATTACGAAAAGATTATTTGTGTGCTACAACGACTGAGAGATGTTGAATGTGAAGATCATTTTCACAACAGTTTACTGAAGACTTGTTATCTGAAGATCCTTTGAAGATCACATCTTGTACAGTATTTCTGAAGATTGTTTTTGAATCTGTTCTACATTGTTAAAAGAGAAGATCACCGTGATTCTACATTCGAGGGGGAGAATGCTAGAAGATCTATCTCAACAAATGATTACTTGAAGATTTCAAGTTGAAGGTTTCTTTTGAAGAAGACATATTGTGCATAATGTGTCAAAGTTCAAACAAGGACTCAAAATGCAGAATTTTCTTTCAAGTHTGAATACAAAGGGGGAGAATGTTAGGATTGAAAATCAATATTAATTGTATTCGTCTTGAAAGTTAAATATAGTCTATAATTGTAAAAGTCAGGGTGTTTGACTTTTCTTATAGGAGTTTGACTTTGACTATTGTTTAGTATGTTGACCATATAAATATGGTTAGTCTTTGTAATTAGAGTAGAAGAGCTCGTTTGTAAGATTTCATACGTAATGAGAGGTTTGACCATATTGTAAGGATTGATTTTCTCTCTCAATGTTCTTGATGTTCTTACAAGATAAATCTATAATCTGCCATTGTTATGAAGCTATAATGAAGATTGATCAGTGATTTTATGGACTATCAGTATTGAATACTGATTCAATCTTTTATCCAACATATAGCTTTAACTGGATCTCGCTCACCCGAAAAAGCTGGTGGTTTGCATGTTAGAAACATTTTAATATCCCCTCCTCTTGTGTTTGGTGTTGGTATGGAAGAATTTATCTCTACTCGTTCTGTTTCCACCCTTATAGGCATTCTCAATATTGATGTTAAGGTTTCTCTTAACCTTCCCATTTCTTCAGCCAGCATATTTCTGGTTACAAATTCTGGCTATGGTGCTGGTTCTGGATTGTCATCCCGAGAGTTGGATTCTACTTGATTACCATATCCTTCTGATTGATAATTTATTTCCCTTGTTTGATTGCTCCCTCTTCCCCYGCCTCTTCCTCGTGAGGTACTAATAGGGGCTTCGATGGGAGAATTTTCTGCTTCACTAAGATCAGGTTCGGCTAGTCTTTGTGATCTTCTAGACCGAGTTGCCATCTGCAGATTATTGATTAAATAACACATTTTCACATTCCCAAATATAATAAAGTGTCCAAGTTCAGTTATGTGCCTATAGATTCAAAATTACATTGGCCAGATGTAATTCGAAAATACCTTACACGCTGACCTCTTAACTTATCATATTTATTTCAAAGTTTCTAACTATGTCTGGGACCCTAATATGCAATAGAATAGTTTAAGTATAGGCATCATCATGTAATTGATCACCTAAATCTCTTAAACTTAGGCTCTGATACCAATCTATAACACCCCAAATCCACACATTGCTTATAACACATATTTCATATATAGAATACATGTTTTCCCCACATAGGTCCTCGATACAAGTCTGTAATATAAAATACACAACCCAAAAATTCCAAA
>NW_020205705.1:0-2264 GCF_001531365.2 Cynara cardunculus var. scolymus | reverse complement strand
GTAGTTTTAAAAGAAAACTCACCTTATCAAACAGCTTTCTTGATGAAAATCACACAGCAAAAGCTTTATTCTTAACAYAGAATCTTCAAGAACACCTTAACTCACACACAGATTCTTTTCTAAGAGAGTGACAGTGATAAGGATAACCTTATCAAACTCTTCTTTAAATACCCTCACCTAAGCAGTGGAGGATTTTAATAATAAAACTTCAAAGGCGGTGAAAGCTTTTGTCCAATAGAAATAACTTTGGCGGTGGAATTTGCATTATAAAATTCATGATTTCTTAACCATGAAGATATAAGTTTTTCAATAATAAAATAATGATTCCACCCGAATCATTTAAACACAATAAACTCCACCTCATGTATGCTTCACACCACATGCATACATGTATAAATCATTTATGGCATGTCATGCATACACAATATCATGTATTTCAACTTAGACATGCATATTTCACGTAATCCTCATAATAAACATGTATAAATTACCTCAATCCCTGGTTGTTTCAAACCTGGTTATAACAACATTGTAGCCAGAATCACATAGTTGACTTATGCTCAAAAGATTATGTTTATGCCCAGAGACATAAGTAACCTTAGAGACAGAAACCTTACCTTGTAGTAGATCCCCGTATCCCTTTATTTCTCGTTGCTTGTTATCCCCAAAGGTCACTTTTCCTCCAATCTTCTCTCTGTATGAGGAGAGCAACCTCTTGTTGCCGGTCATGTGTCTTGAGCATCCAGAGTGAAGATACCAAAAGTCCACATGCGGCTTCAACAAAACATATTATAGGGATTTAGGTACCCATTTCATAATGCGTCCTCGATGATTAGGGACAGAGGGTAGCTCTTTAAGCTTTGGAAGAGGCTTCGTCTCTTGACCTGAATTAACAAACTTGGCTTTAGGAGCCTTCTTTCTCTTATGGGTCTTCTTGGATTTATTCCTTGATGACCTAGAGAGAAGACAGTTAGGATCAGAAAAGTGTTGTTTTAACTTAAGCAACAGAGAAACAAATTCACAATTATGAACACATTTTGAATGACAAAATGATTTATTAGCTTTAAATAATAAATTATTACAATCATTTCTACCATTAGTAGTTCTAGGAAACTTCCTATCTAGATTTGATTGTTTTAACAGTGAATGAGTCTTCTCTAATTTCTTCTTCCCTACTCCTTTGGCCTTCAGAGGCCACTCTAAAACTGAGGAATTAAAGTTAGAGCCTGCAGCGGATTTTCCCTTCTGTTCAGGAGTGAATTTAATCGGCTTAGATTTGAAATTTGAGCTCTTTGATGCAGAAGAAACAGACTTTGTATTCTTAACCCTGTATTCGAACTTGGGAGCGGATGTAGCACTCGTTGCTTTGCTTATACAGCTAGAACCTAGGAGAGTCCTTTTCTCAGGAGATTTTGCATCCTCTGGTTCATTGACTATGACCTCTATCTTAGCTTCCTCTTTAAACGAGTCCACCTCTGACCCAGAGTCAGAGTCAAGAAAATCCTTGTGTGAATGTCGAATTATAGAAGTATCATTAAGAGCTTGAGATCCTCGTATGCATTGAGCTAGAAGCTTCGTCCATCTTTAGTTTTGTTGGACTTTCAAAATTTTTTGAGGAGTTACACTCAGAAGTATCCGCATGACCTTTAGTAGGATAATTCAAGATTTCAAGCAAGTCTTGCTCGACAGCCTGTCTTATCGTTTCTGTGGAGTCATCCAATATTTTTGGATCCAGAGCTTTAAGAAATTTTCTTGTGGATGAACTCTTTTTTTCATCTTGTTCAGGTTTGACAACCTCATTCTCAGTCTCATGATGTTCGAGATTTGTAGAGCCAAAGCAAAACATCATTTGTCTTCTGTATGCTCTTTAAATGAACTTGTGGCACACATTTTGAAGACTAAGAGATATTTTTGAATTTCAAGTTTGGATCTCTGGCTCCAATTTCAAGCCTACATCTTTTAAATGGCGAGGTTTTATTTAAAATTGGAAAATATGGTTTTTGTTTTTTGCCCAACCTAAACACTGATTCAATAGTATTTTTCTTCTTCTAGGTGAGGTCTAGGTCTGTATAAGCTATCCCTGCTTTATCCTGTTAAGAATTGACTTTTTCATACACCTGTTGAGCATCTTGATATTTCTTAATATAGAGCTCTTTTCTTGGTAAGCTCTGGTGTAGGAACTCCCTTTCCTTTTGAAAATAATCTTTTAGGGCCTCAGAGTTTAATCTGTCTCTTTCTTTCTCTAGAAGCTCTGTTTCTTTCTT
>NW_020205704.1:0-5529 GCF_001531365.2 Cynara cardunculus var. scolymus | reverse complement strand
ATCCGTCGGAAATCCGTCGGAAATATTTCCGACGGAATTTCCGCCAGAAAAATCCGTCGGTGATGCCCTTTTTTTTAGTAGTGTGAGGAAGAACATTAGGTGTAAGATTTTAGATTTTGACTTAAAATGGTTTGGTTTTAAATCCTATAAATGTTATCATTTTATTATTAACTTGAAAACGTATCTGGATAAACTTAATACAACATTAGATAAGACATTTCATTTTTTTGGTCCTATAAACCAAGTCTTATAAAGAGGTCTATTAGAACGTTTAGAATTTCGAAGTGTCCTATAAATCCGATTTTGTTGTAGTGCTATAAATGTTATCATTTTATTATTAATTTGAAAACGTATTTGTTTCATTCGAGTGTTTTATAAGGCAAATCCATGATGCCAATACGTGTTTCATACTGTTAGAACTAAGCATACGAAACAAGTAAATTCAATTGTACATAAAAACAATGAATAAATTGATGTAGAAACAAAAATGGGGTAAAACCCATAATTGAAACAAAAATATAAATTATATACGATTAGATTAATTGAAAGGTCATCTTTGAAGTTTATAGAATGGTCCTACTTGCCGGCTAAATGAAAGTTGGAGGACAAGCTAGAAATCTAATCAAAACGCGAATTAATAAGATAGATATTAGAGAAATTTGAATAAGGAAAACAATCGTAATTGATTAATTCATAAATAAGTAATCTAGATTATGGCCTTATTGAATTGGGCTTATTTTTTACATGTCTGCTTTTACCTAACTGATCTATGAACACAGTCCATTAATTCCTAGATCTACTTCATGTCATGGTGTTAGGGCGGTTGACAGCATAGGCATTGTCGTTTATTTTTCGAACCACCTTATAAGGACCGTATATTAGTTGGTTGAGCTCTCCATATGTACCAACGAGAAATATTTTTACGCAAGTAAACCATGACATTGCCTCCCACCTTGAAAATCTTAGAACATCTATGCTTGTTCATCGCTGCTTTGTACTTGATGTTTCCTTGAGCTATCTTTTCGGACTTTGACAAGTGTCTTTTGCACATCTTTGATCAACTTGAGCACAATGTTGTGGGCCTTTCCACATAGGTCGATTAGGTTCACCATTTGCTTTAGAGTGGTCTTGTAAACCACTGAAAAAGGTGAGGTGCCATTTGAGCTATGAACCGCACTATTGTATGCAAATTGGCTTGAGCTAGAGCAGATTCCCATGCCTTCGGCTATTGTCATCATGAACATCGATACTATTGATAGTGCCTTTAACCATTTATGTTTGTCTGTTCGATAATGGGGAAGTGGTGCTAGAATAATTGAGCCCATACTAAAATGTTGCCAAAAGGTCAACTAGAAATGGGCTACAAACTTGTTGTCTAAGTCGGATATGATGGACTTTGCCATACCATGTAATAGTATAGTCTCTTGAAAACATGGCAATGTGTATGGCATCCGATTCTTCTTGCACGGTATGAAATGGGCCATTTTGAAAAAACGATCCATGACAAGATAGACAAAGTCTACATTGTTGGGATCGGGGGAGACCTAAAATGAATTCCATGAAGATGTCCTCCCAAGTGCATGTAAGGACTGAATGACGCATGTATAAAATAGTGTTTTGTGACTGACCCTTCCCTTCTTGACACTCTTTTCACCGCTCTACATAAATTTCCAAATTTCACTTTAGTTGGGGCCAAAAGTACCTCTTATCTATTGCAGTGATCGATTAGCTCATCCAAGATGACCTCCTAGACCACTGGCATGTAGCTCTTTGATCAAATGTTCGTAGAGAGAGGTTTAAGGGATGCATAATTGGTTCCTTTGAATAAGTAACCATCTAGAATTAAAAAATGCCCTCAGTGTTGTTTGGTGGCTAACTCTTTTTGAACTTGCTTGAAATTTTCATCTACATAAAATCCTTTTAAAGCTCAAATCCCATAACTTCGTTGCTAATGGTTAAGAGAAAAGTTGTTTATCGGCTTAGTGGACTGGCTACCTTGTTTGGTTGAGTTAGAACTAGGGTGGTGGTCATCTTCTCTTTGGTAAGGTGGGAACATTTTTCACCTTCATTCCTCAAATGGCCCTTTCTTCAAGCAACTTGTGATCAGGGCCATGATTCTACTAAAGTTTTGGACAAACTTTTGTAGAATGTTACTAGGCCTTGAAATCTTTGTACTTTGGTTACTATGCTTGGCGAGAGCCAAAAATCTCAAATGTCTTTGACCTTATCATCGTCCACATGTATATCATTCAAGCTTACTATAAAACCTAGACAAGAAATCCAATGGTTAGAAATGCATATTTCTTTAGGTTAGTATATAACTCGTTCTCTTGAAGTTTTGCCAAGACCAAACACAAGTTCTGATATGTAAATCTTTCTGAACGACTATAAATAAGGATGCCATCAAAAATACACCACCATAAACTCTCCCATGAAGGGTTGGAGAAAGTGGTTCATTACCAGTATAAACATGTTTGGTGCATTAGATAGATCAAAATGCACTAGGAACCACTCATATAGCCCACCCTTAATTTTGAACGATGTCTTCCATTCATCTCCTAATCTAATTAAAATATGATTGTAACCGTTATGCAAGTAACTATTCGAGAATAACATTGTCTAGAAGAGTTGGTCAAGCAAGTCATCGAGGCTAGGAATTAAGAATGGGCATCAGATGGTGATATTGTTGAATGTTCGGTTGTCAATACACATTCTCCAACCTTTGTATTTATTTGTGTTAGGAGGGTCGGGACCCCACACGGGTTAATGCTTTATTGGATGTGTCCATTATGCAATATTCTTTGTGTGTAGGTGGATAGACTCATCAAGTTCCCATTGAAATAGGATCCACCAAAGGAAAAGTACTTGCCATTCATTGGTTATTAATGGCATTTGTAACTTAAAATATCAGACTCCTTGTGATTCATGTGGTAATGGAGCATATTTTCGAGGCTTACTGTAACGCCCTAACCCACACATTGCATGTAATACATATTTCATACATAGGAAATACATAATATCATTCCATTCGGGTCCCTTAGTACAAGAATCTAACATGACTAATTACAAGGTCCAAAATAATACAACTTCTCAACATATCTTCGAGAGTCTGAATAGTTCTTTCACTCTGCCCATCAGTCTGCGGATGATAAGCTGTACTTAATCAAATTTCAGACCCCAAAGCTTTCTGTAATCCTCCCCAGAACTTTGAAGTAAATCGACTATCTCTATCAGAGATAATAGACAAAAAAACACCGTGTCTGGTAACAATTTTTTTGATGTAAATCTGCGCTAACTTTTCCAAAGAGTATTTCTCTCTTATTGGTAGAAAATGTGCAGATTTAGATAAACGATCCACAACTACCCAAATCGCGTCATACCCCTTTGGAGTTCGTGGTACTTTATAACAAAATCCATGGTAATGTGATCCCATTTCCACACAGGTATTTCTAAAGATTGAAGACTTCCATAAGGCTTCTGATGTTCAATATTAACCTGTAAACATGTCAGACACTGTTCCACATACCGAGCTATATCTCTTTTCAATCCTGGCCACCAATAAAAAGGTTTTAAATCTCGATACATCTTATTGGTGCCTGGATGGATAGAGTATCGGGATTTATAGATTTCATTTAATATCATACTTCGGATATTTCCAAAATATGGCACCCAAATTCGTCCTTGAAAGCACATTTGTCCTTCATCATTCKGTTCCAAGGTTGAGATCATCTTACCTAACTTTTCCGATTTAATAAGATCTTCTTTCATAGCTTCCTTCTGACATCTCAGAACTTCTTTATGAATATCAGGGACTAAACTTATGCTCATTGCCACCGTTTTAATAGTTCCGCTCTTTTCTTTTCTACTCAAAGCGTCAGCTACCACATTAGCTTTTCCTGGGTGGTAAAGGATTTTCACAATCATAATCATTAACAAGTTCAATCCACCGATGATGTCGCATATTTAAATCTTTCTAGCTGAATAAATGTTGTAGACTCTTGTGATCTATGTAAATTTGACACTTTGTTCCCAAAAGATAATGCCTCCAGATTTTTAGAGCGAATACTACCGCAGCTAAGTCCATATCATGAGTCGGATACTGCTTCTCATGATCCTTCATTTGTCTTGATGCATAAGAAATCACTTTTCCTCTTTGCATCAAAACGCATCCTAATCCTAACTTTGAAGTGTCACTGTATACCACAAAGTCTTCAGACCCATCTGGTAGAGTTAACACCGGCGCACTACAGAGGTGGTCCGTTAATAGTTGGAAAGCTTCTTGTTGTTCTTTTTCCCACTGAAACTTAACATTCTTTCGAGTCAATTTGGTTAATGGCGAAAAGTCTTGAATAAACTTCCGATAGTAACCTGCCAAACCCAAAAAGCTACGGACTTCAGACGGAGTCTTTGGAGCTTCCCATTTTTCAATTGCTTCTATTTTTACTGGATCTACTTGTACCCCGGCTTCTGAGATAACACGACCCAAAAATTGAACTTCTCTTAACCAGAACTCACACTTGGACAATTTGGCATACAACTTTTCTTTCTTCAATAATTCCAGTATCAAATGAAGATGTTGTGATAACCAGATCCTAGTTATTACCCAAGGTATTTAATACGTGATTATTTGTTTGAATAATTATGTGATAGCATGATAAACTGATATGTTTGTTACATGCTGAGATGTAAAAATATGCAATATTTGGATATATATATATATATATGTATGGAATATAATATATATATATATATATATGTGATTAATTTTGAGTGCAAGTGGTGATGCATACGTGTATGTTGTGTGCATGTGGACTGTGCATACATATGTGTGATTGGTTAAGCATGAGGTGGAGGGAGTTATAGAAGGCGGTCTAAACCGACCTTTCCTCCATTTGGAGGGTATAAAAAAAAGGGTTATCCCCTTGGTTTGCCTTTTTCTGCCTTTGAAGAAAATTGAGAGAATTATTAGTGAGTTGTCTGGATTGCTTTTAAGAAGTGATTTCTAGCCGGTTTGCAAGTGTCAAGATCGAAAGGGTTGATTTCTAGCGTTGTGGGTTTCAAAAGCTTTTAAGGTGAGTAGTTTTTAAATCTTTTGCATAAAAATTTACTACAGATTTTATTAGTATACTTCGTATTCTTATTCTTTGAAATGGAACATGTTTTATTTTTGTCTAAGTGTTTATCCGGACAAAGCTTGGCCGGTTAAGAGGTTTAAACCGGATAAGCCTTGTGAGGTTTAGTATCTGGATAAGTATAAACCGCACAAGTCTTAAGCGGTTTAAGTGAACGGATTAGTTTACCGGACAAGCTTCGAGTAGTTTATTGACCGGAGTTGTAAATCGGCTAAGTGATAAACGGTTTAGTCTTAAACCGGACAAACCTTGAACGGATTGATGAACGGTTTAGTCTTAAACCGGGTAAGTCTTGAACGGACTATTGACCGAATTTGTTATCCGCTCAATATGATTTATTATTCTAAGTGTTAAACCGTTCAATGAATATTTGGGGTGTTGACCGGATTTGATGTCC
>NW_020205703.1:1980-5355 GCF_001531365.2 Cynara cardunculus var. scolymus | reverse complement strand
ATTGGAGTTCTCACTTCTTGGTGATTTGAGGATTCAGAGATGTTGTTCTTATTAGAAATAATAGTATTGATGTTATGGTTATGGGAAAATATAGCCTATGGTCATTAATTTTGATTAAAAATCTTTTGAGACAAAATATGATTTTCAACCTTTACTACATGGAATGAATTATTTGAAATTAATGTTTTGGTGATCTTCACCCTGCATTACATAAAAAGGGAATCTCACTAGACATACATGTCTAACCCTCATTTTGTGTTTTCAAAAATATGTGTGMAGGTAATGATAATAAGGGAAAGAGCATTATGTGAATTACTTCCCTATGTGCTTAGCTGTGTGAAGATCTTAATTTGCTATGTTTTCGAGCATAGATGCTAGGATACAAGAGCATGTAGTTTTAGATATTTTGAGTTATGTATTTCACGTTATAGACTCTTGTATTATGGACCTTTGTGGTGAAAACATGTATTCTATGTATGATATGTGTTATATGCAATGTGTGGATTTGGGGGTTGTTACAATAATCAACATTCAGCCGGATATGGTAATCCGGTCATCATTGTCCGGATATGAAATCCGGACAAAAACTTAGAACCAGAAAATGATTATCCGGACAAGGCGTGAACGATAAAGCTCTAAACCGGATAACACTTGGGCGGTTTTAAGGCTTACACCGGTTAACCCTTGGGTGGTTTAAGATGATATCCAGACAACACTCAACCGGTTTAGATGAAATCCGCTTGCCTCTTGGGCGATTTAAGGAGATATCCGATTGCCTTTTGGGCGATTTAAAGCAAATCCGGACACCCTTTGTCCGGTTTAGGTAGAACCCCGGACACCACTTGTTCGGTTTAGGTAAATTCGCACATTATATATATATATATATATATATATATATGAATCATAATAAGTCAATTCCAAAAGCAATAAAAATTTCCATACCAACAATTGATACTTCAAGGCATTAAAACACTCACCTTTGAATGTTGGTATTGTCCGGATTTCTGCCTGCGATTTAGATCTCCAATTTTCTCCCAACCCTTTTTTTTTGTTTTCTAGTATCAGAGTGTGTAAAAAAAACTTCTTATGATAAAACCACTTACTATTTATAGCAAGGTGGAGAGTTATGGGGGTGGTGCATACCGCTAACTCCCCCTTTCTCCCTTCAAAACTCTTATTAAACTAAATACACATACACACTCCTAACACACACACACACACATATATATATATATATATATATATTATATACATATTATTATATATGCATATATATATATATATATATATATTTGTTCCAAAATCTTAAATCAAAACTTGAAACCCGAATATTACATTATAGATAACTTAAACTTCAAATATGACAGCCGGATACACATTGAGAAATCGACTCAACACTTAGCTTTATATAATTCCATTTCGACTTTTAATAGCTTTTGACCCTCATCTTTGGGAGCATTTTTACCCTACTTAAATATCAGTACAGAAAATACTATCTAAATGAGATATGTAGTATGATATGCAGTGAAACTGCTGGTTTTCGAATCACCTCATTTGGATTATCCATCTATTTTATACGAATATTACAAAACAGCAGATCAATCCTAAATATAATGTAAACATCCCCAAAAACATACTATTTCGAGCCACTTAGAATCATAACTGAATTTTTTATCCTACATGAAAGTTGTAATATACATTAAGGGCTTTCTAACTGCAAAATTTGAGCTTATTCCGACTTACGGTTTGTAAGTTATACACTGTCAAAGTATGGACCTGCATAGTCGGTAAAATCCGATTCCACAATTCCCGACTAACTTTTATAATCCAAATTCCATGATTCGCTACATTTACGTGCTATAAACATGTTTCAACATACTAAACAGTAAAACTAGTCCAATGGTCGCTAACCCAAGCTTAATCATGCAAAATTACTCTTTTCGGCATTTTATCGAACAATGGGTGTGCGGTTAAACATATACACCAAATCTAACCATAATGAAATCATAATCTACCCTTTTAATTTCTACATCAATTTAACCAATCCTAGCATTCTAAACATGAAATATATCATACTTATAACAATATTCATCCATAAACTTATACATAACATAATTTATAAACTAGTCTAAAAAAATACTAACGTAAACATCCTAATAAAAGTGAATGAAATTTATACCTTTATGAGAGGTTCGAAGAGTGGATTCCGAATATATAATCGTTACTTTGATTGCTTCAACGATTTGAGAAATATCTTAGAGAGAAGAAAAAGTTAGAGAGAGGGATGAGAGAAGTCGGTGATGAAGCTGAAGAAGGGAGACGATGGATATGGATTGATGTTTTTTATCTTATATATATTATATATTTATATAATATTAGAGGTTTAAAAGTTTGGTAGTTTTTAACCTCTTAATAATTACCGACCATTATTTAAGTACGGTACAATTTGGGTAAGCTAACGAGAATGTTTTTAAAATTCGGGTCTTATATTCTCTGTGTGTATATATGGATTCATATGAACATCTAGTGACTTGAATAGACATGAACACTTATGAGTCACAGTATCTAAGGCTGTGTGATTTTTGATGTGTTCATATGTCTTCATATGTTTGTGTGTGTCCCTATGTCTCCATATGAACATCTAATGCACTGTGTTTTAACTTCATGTCTTCACTATAAACTGATTGAATCTCTTAACAGAGCCAGCTCCTGAATATACAGAAGCTGTTCAATAGGTCAGCTGCAGTCACATTTTTTGCAAGATAAGTGAAAACTGTCAAAGGTGAGAAATGTTGATTAAAACGAATGCAATATCATATTAATCCATTACCAATACAAATGCTTTCATCATTGTCTTCACTTCCGGAACTCGAAGTCCGATTGTCATCGTAAACCATTTTAACATTCTCATTCTCATTGTTGTCGATCTGTTTTCCAATTAGTTTATCCATATTAACTTGGATGATATCGAAAACTTTACTATCGGAAATCCTTTAACAATCACAAATTCAATAACATTATAGATAGATAAATCAAATTTAAAAAACAATCACAAATTGAAAAACAAGATCAAAATTAAATCATCATCAATTATGGGATTTTTAGATTTTGTAACTCCCAATTAATTATATGGGAGTTATACAAAATGGTAAAATTACTTAATTACCCTTATCATTAACATATGAGATGTATGTGAACCAAAAGAAAATATTGATTTTCATTGGTTGAACTTGGTTAACAAAGTTAACACAGTAATTTTGGTTAACATTTGAACCAAGCTATATATATATATACTAGAATGGTACTCGCGCAATGCAGCGAGATACATTTTGATTTTAATGTTTCGTTTTATATTTTGGCTCTATCGATGTTATA
>NW_020205703.1:0-1560 GCF_001531365.2 Cynara cardunculus var. scolymus | reverse complement strand
CAATCTTGAGTTTTAAGTAATATGCATTAACAAACAGTACTTTATGCATAAAAAGTGGTTTTTAAGAGTTTTTGTCAAATGCTTTATAATATAGTATAGATATAGATAATTAAACATTCTGTTAGAATTTAATGATTATCCTAATTATATTTTAGATTTTTTATATTTAAAATGAGATGTTTATTCTGTATTTGATTATGTTTATCTGCAGTTAGTTACACGAATTCAGATATAGAGCTTTAATTTGTACTTACGTACAATCTACTTGTAATATTGAGTTTTAAGTAATATGCATTAATTAACAGTACTTTACGTATAAAATGTGTTTTTTAAAAGTTTTTGTCAAATGCTTTATAATATAGTGTATATATATATGTGTACACTTATAATAAATAAGTAACTTGGGTGACACGTATCATCTTCTGGTGAATCGGTTTTCTTGTTTTCCCGCCTAAACACGAATCTAGATACAATTTATATTATTGGTTCAATTACACTCATTTGAACGTACCTAGACACAATTTACATTAACAATTCAGTTATACTCATTTGATTGACATGTGTCCTCTTATTCAATCAATCCCACTAATTTAGGATGTAATTGATTTTATTCTTGGGTTAATTAAGTCGTGTGGTAACTGATTCACGATAAAAATGATGTTTACTTCTAAGTTTAAATTCAATTTACTGATATCGTTTCATATCTAAATTCAATTTTATTGTAGGGTTAACTTCATTTTATTCTAAATTCAATTTACTGGATTTTTTTACTTCAAAGTTATTATAGAGAACAAGTTTGAAATCATTGTTCAGAGTTAGTTTACCCGAACTTTGAAGTTTGCTTTTTCAGACATAGCTCACCCGAACTCTGAATCTGAACTCTGAAGTCTTTTTTTTCCAGACCTAGAAGTGTTAGCTCTATTATTCACTTCTTGTAAAAGTATGAAAAAGTATTATGCAAGTCTTGACAGAAGGATATCTTTTACAGAAGACAACAGAGGACTAACGACAGAAGCCTTATATTCGAGCAAGTAAAGTGTGACAGAACCTCTGATGTCTCTCACAGAGGTTCTCGAAAATGGTCCTCTGTCAATAAGAACATGCAAGTCAATTACAGCAGAGCCTCTGAGATGGCTCACAGAGGGTCTGCGGATTTCGTCTTCTGTGAAGATTATGTTACAACTGTTTTTCAATAGTTATTAGCTGCATGTGCTTCTCACGTGACTAGGACTTAATCAACTTTATTTGGACGACTTAGATGATTTCACGCGTCTAGATCATGTCAGTAAGGTCGTTAGGAACTAGTATAAATAGCGGCTAAGGCCTTTGTAATCAGTGTGCTTTCGTATTGTAATCGTCTATTTTTCAATTGAATTGATTGAAAAACCTTTGAAGCAATTCTCCTGCATTCATCTTCTTCCTCATCTTGACTGTGTGTTCTTGGTTCATTTACTCTGTTCTGTTCTTATTATTGTTTCCGCTGCACTTTAATCGTCTTAGAGTTCATTCAGAGTTTTAGATCAATATCAAAGCTGAATTTAAGGTCCAACAATTGGTATC
>NW_020205702.1:0-5388 GCF_001531365.2 Cynara cardunculus var. scolymus | reverse complement strand
GGATCTTAAATTTGAAAAAGATCATCTATGCTCAGCCTGTGAGATGGGAAAGCTAAGACGGGCCTCTCATAAAACTAAGTCAGAAACCTCCTGCACCAAGCCTTTGGATCTGGTACATATAGATCTATGTGGGCCAATATCAACTCAAAGCCTCTCTAGAAAGAAGAATATATTAGTACTGGTTGATGAATAATCCAGATACACCTGGGTTGAATTTGCAAAGAAGAAATCAAATGTTCCTGACCTACTGATTGGAGTGATGAAAAGGCTCCAAGTCCTTCTACAACAAAAACTAATTAAGGTTAGAAGTGACAATGGAATTGAATTCAAAAATGCCAGAATCGATGAATACCTCATCAGTGAAGGCATTAGACAAAACTGTTCAGCAGCTAGAACTCCACAATAGAATGGAGTGGTGGAACGAAGGAACAGAACCCTCGTGGAAGCAGCAATGACCATGCTTGCTTCATCGGAGTTACCCATCACATTCTGGGCTGAAGCTATTTCCACTGCCTACTTCACCCAGAATCGATCAATCATCAATAAGAGGCACTAGAAGACACGTTATGAGCTCATCAACCAAAGAAGACCAAATGTCAAATATTTTCTTGTCTTTGGGTGCAAATGCTTTGTACTCAACGATAGAGAATATCTTGGCAAGTTCGACAAGAAAGCTGATGAAGGGATCTTTCTGGGCTATTCTCAAACTGCCAAGGCCTACAGAATCTACATCAAAAGGACAATAATTGTCATCGAGAGCATCAATGTGTCCTTTGATGATTCCACACCAATGACTTTTGAACACAACAGTTTAGAACTCGGACTTCAAAGGAGAGCATCTGATTTCTCACATGGCAAACCCAATGAATCAGACTTAGCTCAATTATTTGAAGACATCTTTGACGAAGAAGTAATCTCTGGACATGCGCCAACTGCAAAATCCACTTCCAGAACCGATGAAGAACATGAAGTCTCCAATGCTAAAGGTACACTTCTTACTGAAACCCATGTTACTTCACTTGCTACTTCTTCTGTGTCTTCAGATCAAGATCAAGAACTATAGTCTAATTCTGGAGATGATCTCTTCGAGGGGGAGCAAGCAGTCCCATCAGTCAATAAAGAACTGCATTTTGTTGCTCCAGAACCCCAATCTAGCACCAAATGGACAAAAGATCACCCACACCATCAAATCATTGGTGATCCAACGTCTGGTGTTAAGACAAGATCTGCCACTGCCAATGAATGCCTCTTCGCCAACTTTCTGAGCATGATAGAACCAAAGAAAATCTCAAAAGCCCTACAAGACCCAAACTGGATAGACACGATGCAAGAAGAGTATTCCAGTTTGAAAGAAACAAAGTATGGTCCCTTATGCCTCTACCTAAAGGGAAGACAACCATAGGAACAAAATAGGTTTTCCGAAACAAGAAGGACGAAGATGTCATAGTAATAAGAAACAAAGCCAAGCTTGTTGCCAAGGGATACTGCCAGGAAGAAGGGATTGACTACGATGAAACATTTGCTCCCGTCGCAAGACTTGAGGCCATCCGGATATTCCTAGCCTATGCATCTCACAAAGGCTTCAAAGTTTATCAGATGGATGTCAAGTCTGCCTTCCTAATCGGCAAACTTCAAGAAGAAGTATACGTGCAGCAGCCCCCTGGGTTTGAAGATCCAAAACGTCCAGATTACATCTACTTTCTGGACAAAGCTCTCTATGGGCTAAAGCAAGCACCTAGGGTCTGGTATGAAACACTATCCACCTTTCTCATCAACAATGGTTTCGAAAAAGGTACAATCGATACAACCCTCTTTCTCAAAAAGCACAAAGGTGACATAYTACTTGTTCAAATATATGTGGACGACATCATATTTGGTTCTACAAATGCAAAACATTGCGAAAAATTCTCAGAGTTGATGAAAAGCAAATTTGAGATGAGTATGATGGGAGAACTAAGTTTCTTCCTTGGTCTTCAAATAAAACAAACTTCGGAAGGATCTTTCATCAATCAATCCAAATATGTGACTGACCTTCTGAAGAAATACTCTCTCTCAAATTCATCATCGATGGGAACACCAATGTCTACAGGAGCTAAGTTATTTGCTGATCCATTAGGCAAACCTGTAGATGTAACACCCTACAGAGGCATGATTGGATCACTCCTGTACCTAACTGCTAGTAGACCAGACATTATGTTTGCTACACGTCTTTGCGCAAGATATCAGTCAAATCCTAAAGAATCTCATCTCTCTACAGTCAAGAGGATCTTTAGATACCTCAAGGGAACTCCTTCATTGGGTCTCTAGTATCCAAAGAACTCTGGCTTTGATCTAATAGCCTACACAGATGCAGATCATGCAGGTTGCAAACTTGATTGAAAGAGCACGTTTGGAAGTTGTTAACTCTTGGGGGACAAGCTGGTAAGTTGGACATCCAAAAAACAAAACTGTGTCTCAACCTCTACAGCAAAAGCAGAATATGTTGTTGCTGCTAGTTGTTGCTCACAAGTTCTCTGGATGAAGACTCAACTTAAGGACTGTGGATTCCATTATGACAAAATTCTTATCTTCGCAACTCCAAGAGTGCTATAGTAATCTCTACAAACCCAGTGCAACATTCCATGACCAAGCACATCGATGTAAGGTACCATTTTCTGAAAGACAATGTTGAAAAGGGTAATATAGAAATGTACTTTGTTCCCACTGAGATTCAACTTGCGGACATTTTCACAAAAGCTCTTGTTGAGAAAATATTTTTATTCCTAGTCAGCAAGATGGGTATGCTGAATCTCACCACTTAGAGGCAATCACAAGCTTGAAACCTGAGATTCTCAATATCTCATAGTTATGCCTATAAGTGATATATAGTATGTTAGCCATACACACCAAGTACTCTAAACTAGAGCCTCCGATTGTAAAGACCAAAGCCTCTAGCCACTTAGAAACACTTGTTCAAATACTGGCTAAAAGTTTTTCATCGACTTCACAACCAGATCCTCTGGTTGTATAGACCAAAGCCTCTAGATTCCAATCTTATGAGACCAAAGCCTCCTTGAGACCAAAAATGGTATCCCTCATCCTTTCATACATATTACTTAGTCGTATTATATCCTTCATGCAACCAGAGCCTCTGGTTCCAAAGACCAGAGCTTCTGGTTTCCAAGTCCTTTGCGACCAGAGCCCCTCTTGTCCAAATTGGACTTTACATGCATCCTTATATTACATCGTTTCATCATATTTGCATCACCTTTGCAACCAGAGCCTCTGGTCCTATAGACCAGAGCCTCTGGATTCTCCTCCTGTGAGACTAACGCCCTTTTGGACTTCATCGCATATCCTTTTTGCAACCAGAGACCTCTGGCTTCAAACCAACACTTGGCATGCAATCTTATCCTATCATTCCTCTTAAAAAGCATATCTAAGACAACTAGAGCCTCTGAATTCATACTCTTTGGAACCAGAGCCCCTCTGGACCCAAAGAACCCCTCTTTTTTCTCACTTACTGGCTCTTAACCAAAATTACATATTTGTTTACTTAGCCTTTGTACCCAGAGCCCTCTGGTCTCAAAGGCTCCATCTTCTCATATCCTTTTGCACAACCACTTCATATCCTTTTTCACCACCTTTGTCACCAGAGCCTCTGGTTCTAAAGACCAGAGCCTCTGGATTTGTTGTCTTTGGGAACGAGCCCTCTTGTCTCAAACACTCTCTCTTTTTCATATCCACTCTAACACTTAGCCACATTTCATACCTTTCTTTCATCACCTTTCACAACCAGAGCCTCTGGTTGTATAGACCAGAGCCTCTGGTCACCTCAATCATCATTGTTATTGGTTCTAGGGGGAGTTTTTAAAACTCACAACTAATCTTCATGCATCATTTGAGGGGGAGCTATTCATTCATCATGAATCTCCATTATATATATATATATATATATATGTATGCATTTTCCATACCAGAGCCTCTGGCCACTTAAATGCTACATGTGTATTGAACCAGAGCCCCTCTGGTTCTACATAATGGATTGTCAATACTAATCTAGAGCCTCTGGTTAGTCATCCAAAACTTATTTATCATAAAATCCAATATTTCATCGTTGAATTCATTCATACTTGTTTAACCAGAGCACCTCTGGTTCCTGACCTAATGCGTCATGCTCAACCAGAACTCCTCTGGTTCCATGACAAAATAACTTTCATCCAAAAACCCATCTTAATTGAAAAACTTTCTAAAGATAATACAAAATTGCAGCTTTTGTGACTAAAAACTATACAACATGAGTTTTTAGAAGACCAAAACTTTGTAATTAGTATTAATCTTACAATTAGATGGAATTTTAAATTTAAATTGTTTTTGGATTAATATTTAACGAGGTATTCTTTGGAATAATTTCTTATTTCAAATAATCCATACGTCATCCTCACACGTGCCGGACACCATATACAGCCTGTTCCCCATGAACCGTTTCAAATTACCCTTCCCTGACCCCACCTTGACACGTGTCCTCCAACATTAATGGCACGTGGAATCAAGACGGCCCACGATCCCCAACTCAAATCACCTTTTACCAAACGCCTTCCCATTTCATGATTATTTAAATATAATAATCAAGAAAACCGTTTTCTATTCCCCACGCCCCACCCCAACCCCCCTCCCCACCTATAAATACCCTTCTCCAACCTCCATTTACCCTTTACGCTTCCTAAAACCTTCAAACAGACTTTGACGACCAAACTTACCTGCAACTTCATACGCAATGGCTTCCTCTGCATCACACGAGTCCAATAACAACGACATCCACGTTCAATCCACCGGCATCGACAGCCGCGCAATAGTCTTCCTCCCAATGAAGCCCAACAACCATGCCATCGAACTTCGAACCACACTGTTCGACGACCGGTTTGCTGTCATGATTGAGTTCTTCAGTAACTGCATCCTTCTACCAGCCTGGACCCTAACTGACAATGGCGTACCACTAAAGTACGTCCAACAATACTGGCAGACCTGCGAATATGACCCTGAAAGCCATGGAATAATGGGGGACATTGACGCCCCAAACGACATGATTTGCTCGCTCAAGATCTCGCAGGCAAAAGTATCTCAAGTTCTGTGCATTCCCACCCGCCGGGAGCTCGACATTGAGCAATATGCCAGCCAACCCACCACCTCTGATATACTCTAATTCATCCAAATTGTAACACCCCAAATCCACACATTGCATATAACACATATTTCATATATAGAATACATGTTTTCCCCACATAGGTCCTCGATACAAGAGTATAAAATACACCACCCAAAAATTCCAAAAGTACATGCTCTTGCATCCTAGCATCTACGCTTCCAAAACAACTAAGCATATAGAGAAGTAATTCACATAACACCCTT